>NW_022610988.1:0-34415 GCF_000309985.2 Brassica rapa
AAGGTCTTTGGTGTAGCCATGAGTAGAGACATTGGAGAGCTGAGTGAGTCTGATGAGGGAGAGCCAGACTTGAGAGAGAAGAGCCAGACTTGAGCAGAGAAGAACCAGACTTGAGCAGAGAAGAACCAAATGAGCTAGCCAGCTTGTGGAGTGGACCAGTAACCAGATCAAGACTGAGAGCACAAGAGGAGAGCTCCAGGAGATAGCCAAAACCGTGGGCCTTGGTTCAAGGCAAGGAGATCAAGATAAACCAGCTTGTTGGTTTAATTTAATTACTTTGTAAGGGTTTTGGTTATTGGGCTTTCATTTAATTTAAACCAAAGACAATTAGGATTAGAATTAGAATTAAACCACCTTGGTTTAGCATTAGGGTTTTCGATTTTTCACTTTAAGAACATGGGGCTGCAGCCTTGTTTTCTCAACTTTCAATCTAAGAATTATTCATCAACAACTTTGTTGTCTTGTCTCTAGCTTTCTCTGTTCAGCTCTAGAACATTGATCTCACTTAAAGGAAGGAATTCCTGTGAATCCCATCTTAGACAATACAAGGTGATCTTGTGTCTTTGAGTAGCAAACCATCCTTGGCGCCAACCCATAGGCTCAGGGAGACGTCCACAGTTCAAAGGAGAGCTAGTAGCCTCTTAGACATCCTCTATCCATCCACCTTCAAGTGATCCAGAGTTTAAGCCATACCCAGGCTGCACCAAGTGGTATCAGAGCCACTTGAAGGTTAGGGTTTGCAATTTGACTACTCAGATCATTCATTCCATCAAACACTTCTCTTATCTTTCTATCTGTTGTAAGCCAGCTGAGCCAACCCTGCAAAAAAAAAAAAAAAGAAAAGAAAAGAGATCTCTGATCCAAATCAAAAAAAAAAAATATATAGCTGAAGAGTAATCCAGCTAGCTGAGGAGAAATCCAGCTCAGGGTGGTAAAGTCAGCTGGTGCCTAAATCTCTTAATACTTCCTATCTGATTCATTGGGGTTTTAGTTCTAGATCTTAAGTGTAGAACTTTGTTTTCAACTGAACTTGTGGGAAGAGCTGAGACTTGGCGATTTGAAAACTTGAGTGAGAGAGAGATATAATTTGTTCCTGGCTTTGTGTTTTCTCTAACTATTTCAGGAACAATGAGTGAAGAGAGGCGAGATGGAAAGCAACCTGAGAGTTCAGGAGAACCGGCTGTCCAGCAAATCAACCTCAACCAAGTTCAATTTGAGGCTATGATAGCTGAGATAACCAGAAGAATGCAAAACTTACAACCGTGTTCAACAAGCTAATGAAACTTTACCTGGTGATAATGCAGGGCAAGAGAGGGACGGCGGTTGCTGCTGGAGTTCAGAGAGCACGCATTGGACCTATAAGAGGGCAACGAGTTGAGCTTAGGGGTCGTGGGATTTATGGAGAACATTATCAAGAAGATTCAGCTGATGAAAGTGATGATGGATCTCAGGCTAGTCATCATGGTAGAAATCACAACCGCAGGCGACCAGCTACTGATAACCTAGGCAATCTCAAGCTTAGAATCCCTCCATTCCATGGGAAGAATGATCCTGATGCTTACTTAGAGTGGGAGAAGAAGATTGAACTGGTTTTCAATTGCCAACAGTTCACTGAGGAGAGAAAGTGAGACTAGCACTAGCTTACTGAATTCTGTGGTTATGCTATTAGCTGGTGGGATCAGATTGCTACTACCAGGAGACGCAATGGAGAGCCTCAGGTAGCTTCATGGTTTGAGATGAAAACTGTGATGAAGAAGAGATTTGTTCCTAATCACTATGGAAGAGATCTACACCAGAAGTTGAGAAGGCTTTCTCAAGGATCTAAGAGTGTAGAGGACTATCACCAGGAGATGGAAACACTCATGTTGAAAGCTGACTTAGAAGAAGAAGTAGAAGCTACTATGGCTAGATTCCAAGGAGGTCTTAACAGAGATATACAAGATAGGTTGGAGCTACAAGAGTATGAGGACATGGATGAACTGCTACATAAGGCTATTTTGATTGAGCAGCAGAACAAGAGGAAGAGCTCTACCCGGTCTTCATACACACCTGCCTCAAAACCGGCCTACTCCAAGGAAGATAAGCCAGGGGATAAGTCCAAAGAAGGGTCTTCTTCAGTGGAGAACAAGAGAGATGACAAGGGTAAAGGAGTAGCCACACCTACTAAGACCAGGAACATTAAGTGTTTCAAGTGTCATGGCTTTGGTCACTACGCTAATGAGTGCACCAACAAGAAGGTGATGACTATCTTAGCCGACGGGGAGGTGATATCTGAAGAGGAGGACGCCGGCCAAGAGTCTGATGAGGAAGGCGTGGAGTACCCTGTCCGTGGAGAGCTATTATCACCAGGAGACTTCTCAATGCTCAACCTAAACCCAAAGAAGATGAGCAAAGGGAAAACTTGTTTCACACCAGATGCTTGATTCAAGAAAAGGTTTGTAGCTTGATCATTGATGGAGGAAGTTGTACTAATGTAGCAAGTGCTGAGTTGGTGGAGAAGTTGGGTCTTCAAGTGTTCAAGCATCCTAAGCCATATCTGTTGCAATGGATCAATGATGAGGGAGGATTAAAGATCACCAAGCAAGTGAAGGTATTGCTATCAGTGGGAAGTACCAGGATGAGATCACTTGTGATGTAGCACCCCTGGAAGCTAGCCACATCCTTCTTGGACGTCCATGGCAGTATGATAAGAGATCAGTACATGATGGCTTTACCAACAGATACACTTTTATCCATAAGGAGAAACAAGTTACCCTGGCGCCAATGACCCCTCAGGAGGTACACCAGGATCAGATGCATCTCAAAATGAAGAGAGGAGAGTCCAAGGCCGCCAGCAATCCTTGCTTCTTGAAGAGACCAGCCAGGTAAGTAAACTCAACCTCTTTGCTACTGCTAAAGATATCAAAACTGCTGTGATTGAACAATCAAATTTGATACTAGTAGTTTACAAAGAATTGTTGAGCTCTACTACTAACCCTGCTCCTGAGATTCCAGAGGAGATTGAGTGTCTTTTGCAGGAGTATAGAGATGTGTTCCCAGAGGACAATCCCATAGGTCTGCCGCCTATTAGGGGAATAGAGCACCAGATTGACTTTGTACCAGGAGCTACTTTACCAAACCGTCCAGCATACAGGACCAACCCTGTGGAGACTAAGGAGCTTCAGAAACAAGTCAATGAGCTAATGGAGAAGGGACATATCAGGGAGAGTATGAGTCCTTGTGCTGTACCTGTCCTCTTGGTGCCAAAAAAAGATGGAAGCTGGAGGATGTGTGTGGACTGCAGAGCCATCAACAACATAACAGTTAAGTACAGACATCCTATTCCTCGCTTAGATGATATGCTAGATGAGTTACATGGTTCATGTGTCTTTTCTAAAATTGATTTAAAGAGTGGTTACCACCAGATTAGAATGAAAGAAGGAGATGAGTGGAAAACTGCCTTTAAAACTAAGCTAGGATTGTATGAATGGCTTGTGATGCCTTTTGGGCTTACTAATGCACCTAGTACCTTCATGAGATTAATGAATCATGTCTTGAGAGCTTTGATAGGACGATTTGTAGTTGTTTACTTTGATGATATCCTGATTTACAGCAAGACTATGAAAGAACATGTTAATCACTTGAAGCAAGTTCTAGATGTGCTTAGAAAAGAAAATCTGTATGCTAACTATAAGAAGTGCTCTTTTGGCACAGATAACCTTGTCTTTTTAGGTTTTGTTGTGACTTCACAGGGCATACAGGTTGATGAGGAAAAGGTGAAGGCTATCAGGGAGTGGCCGATTCCTAAATCTATTGGAGAGGTCAGAAGTTTTCATGGACTTGCTGCTGGCTTCTACCGGAGGTTTGTGAGAGATTTCAGTACAGTTGCAGCACCCTTGACTGAAGTAGTCAAGAAGAGTGTAGGTTTCACTTGGGGACCAGCACAAGAAGAGGCATTTCAAATGCTAAAAGAGAAGTTAACAAGTGCTCCCTTACTTGCACTTCCTGACTTTTCTAAGACTTTTGAAATTGAATGTGATGCATCTGGTATTGGAATTGGAGCTGTGTTGATGCAGGATAAGAAACCCATAGCTTATTTCAGTGAGAAGCTAGGAGGCGCCACCTTAAACTATCTCCTACCTATGACAAGGAGCTGTATGCCTTGGTGAGAGCTTTACAAGTGTGGCAACATTACTTGTGGCCTAAGGAGTTTGTGATCCATACAGATCATGAATCCCTTAAACATCTCAAAGGGCAACAGAAGCTGAACAAGAGACACGCCAGGTGGGTGGAGTTCATTGAGACCTTTCCTTATGTCATTCACTACAAGAAAGGTAAGGAGAACGTAGTGGCTGATGCACTCTCCAGAAGGTATACTCTTTTATCTTCAATGGAAACTAAACTCTTAGGATTTGAACACATCAAATCTTGCTATGCTAATGATCCTGAGTTTAAAGATGTGTTTAGAGAATCTGAGAAACATGCTAGTGGAAAATTCTATCAAGTAAAAGGATTTCTTTTTCTATGATAACCGCCTGTGTGTTCCTAGTGGTTCTTTGAGAGAATTGTATGTTAGGGAAGCTCACGCAGGAGGGCTGATGGGACACTTTGGGGTCGCCAAAACACTCTCCACCTTGCAGGAGCACTTCTACTGGCCGAGTATGAAGAAAGAAGTGGAGCGTGTGTGCTCAAGGTGTGTCGTGTGCAAGCAAGCCAAGTCTAAGGTCCAACCAACAGGTTTGTATACACCTCTCCCTATTCCTACTGCACCATGGATTGATATCTCTATGGACTTTGTCTTAGGATTGCCTAGAACTAGGAAAGGAAGAGATAGCATCTTTGTGGTTGTTGATAGATTTTCTAAGATGGCTCACTTCATACCTTGTCATAAAACTGATGATGCATCTTTGGTAGCTGATCTATTCTTTAGAGAAGTTGTTAGATTGCATGGTATGCCTAGGACTATAGTTTCTGATAGAGATACTAAGTTCCTTAGCTATTTCTGGAAAACTCTGTGGGGAAAGTTGGGAACTAAGCTATTGTTTTCAACTACTTGTCATCCCCAAACTGATGGTCAAACTGAATCAGTCAATAGGACATTGTCTACTCTTTTGCGTGCCATCATTAAGAGTAACATTAGGACATGGGAGGATTGTTTACCACATGTAGAGTTTGCATATAACAGAGCAGTGCATTCAGCTACTAAACTCTCTCCTTTTCAAGTTGTTTATGGGTTTAACCCATTGTCTCCTCTTGATTTATTTGCTTTACCTTTAAAAGAACAAACTAACCTTGATGGCAAGCAAAAGGCCGAGTTTGTTTTGTCTTTGCATGAACAGGTCAGGAAGAACATTGAGGAGAGGACCAAGATGTATGAGAGGCAGAAGAACAAGGGGCGCAAGGAGCTAGTACTTGAACCGGGTGATCTTGTGTGGATTCACATGAGAAAGAGAGGTTTCCTGTTGAGAGGAAATCAAAGTTGCTGCCAAGGAAAGATGGACCTTTCAAAGTGCTGAAGAGAATCAACAACAATGCCTACCAGATTGATCTTGAAGGGAAATACACAATCAGTTCTACTTTCAATGTTTCTGACTTGGATCCTTTTATTGCAGATGATTTGGATTTGAGGTCAAATCCTTTTAAAGGAGGAGGGGATGGTGTAGCCATGAGTAGAGACATTGGAGAGCTGAGTGAGTCTGATGAGGGAGAGCCAGACTTGAGAAGAGAAGAGCCAGACTTGAGCAGAGAAGAACCAGACTTGAGCAGAGAAGAACCAAATGAGCTAGCCAGCTTGTGGAGTGGACCAGTAACCAGATCAAGACTGAGAGCACAAGAGGAGAGGCTCCAGGAGATAGCCAAAACCGTGGGCCTTGGTTCAAGGCAAGGAGATCAAGATAAACCAGCTTGTTGGTTTAATTTAATTACTTTGTAAGGGTTTTGGTTATTGGGCTTTCATTTAATTTAAACCAAAGACAATTAGGATTAGAATTAGAATTAAACCACCTTGGTTTAGCATTAGGGTTTTCGATTTTCACTTTAAGAACATGGGGCTGCAGCTTGTTTTCTCAACTTTCAATCTAAGAATTATTCAGTCAACTTTGTTGTCTTGTCTCTAGCTTTCTCTGTTCAGCTCTAGAACATTGATCTCACTTAAAGGAAGGAATTCCTGTGAATCCCATCTTAGACAGTACAAGGTGATCTTGTGTCTTTGAGTAGCAAACCATCCTTGGCGCCAACCCATAGGCTCAGGGAGACGACCACAGTTCAAAGGAGAGCTAGTAGCCTCTTAGAACATCCTCTATCCATCCACCTTCAAGTGATCCAGAGTTTAAGCCTTACCCAGGCTGCACCATCTTTACTCTTTTTCCCTCATCAAAGTTTTTATAATCCCATGTGGGTTTCTTGGTGAGGTTTTTCAATGAGGAAGATCTTGTAGCTTTCCAGCTTAGGCTTTCCCAAAGCTAACTTGAGGGCTTGTGTGAGTTGAGTTTGATTCTATTGGTATGGAGAGAAGGGTTTGGGAAGAGGAGAAGAGATGGAGAAGCTTAGGGGTTTTTGTGTGCATGGTACGGACGCCGTACAAGGCCGTCATGGCCGTACCGTCCGTAACCATGGCCGCGATCAATACTTACCCCACTCGACCAAGTAAAACGGTAACATGGGGATGTTACCACCACTTGGAGCTTAAGGAGAAGGGATCAGACCGTTGAGTGGAAAGGAAGAGCGTGCCAGGTGGAACAGGCTGTAAAGAGGGCAAGCGTTTGAGCCTTATCATCCAATCAAGCATCCGGAGCACCTTGACTCTACATGCTTCAATATGCCCATTTCGCCTCTTGTAAACCCTTATCTTTCCATATAAATATGTAAACCTCACGCATGAATAAGAACATACAGTTTGAGCCTCTCTAATCTCTTAGACACTAGATTATCTCTTAAACTCTAACGGCTTATCTAGTCTCTTAAATCTTCACAGAACTTCTTCAATCACTTCTTAAACACTCTCTTTATTCTGAATTACCTAAGCTCTCTTATCTTCATAAGAATCTCTTTGTGAGAAGCTTGATTTGGATACATAAAGTGGTGGAGAATCACCAGGAAGTTGAATAAATCTCATAGAAGTTGGGATGAAGAAGTTATCCCACTTTCAAATCAGGTGATTCCAGTTTCCCAGTTTGGGAATAGCACAGCTTCTTCGTCCTTCCAATCAAACCAGGATGAATTCTTTTGTGAGAAGCTTGATTTGGATACATAAAGTGGTGGAGAATCATCAGGAAGTTGAATAAATCTCATAGGAGTTGGGATGAAGAAGTTATCCCACTTTCAAATCAGGTGATTCCAGTTTCCCAGTTTGGGAATAGCACACAGCTTCTTCGTCCTTCCAATCAAACCAGGATGAATCTCTTTGTGAGAAGCTTGATTTGGATACATAAAGTGGTGGAGAATCACCAGGAAGTTGAATAAATCTCATAGGAGTTGGGATGAAGAAGTTATCCCACTTTCAAATCAGGTGATTCTAGTTTCCCAGTTTGGGAATAGCACAGCTTCTTCGTCCTTCCAATCAAACCAGGATGAATCTCTTTGTGAGAAGCTTTATTTGGATACATAAAGTGGTGGAGAATCACCAGGAAGTTGAATAAATCTCATAGGAGTTGGGATGAAGAAGTTATCCCACTTTCAAATCAGGTGATTCCAGTTTCCCAGTTTGGGAATAGCACAGCTTCTTTTCGTCCTTCCAATCAAACCAGGATGAATCACTTTGTGAGAAGCTTGATTTGGATACATAAAGTGGGAGAATCACCAGGAAGTTGAATAAATCTCATAGGAGTTGGGATGAAGAAGTTATCCCACTTTCAAATCAGGTGATTCCAGTTTCCCAGTTTGGGAATAGCACAGCTTCTTCGTCCTTCCAATCAAACCAGGATGAATCTCTTTGTGAGAAGCTTGATTTGGATACATAAAGTGGTGGAGAATCACCAGGAAGTTGAATAAATCTCATAGGAGTTGGGATGAAGAAGTTATCCCACTTTCAAATCAGGTGATTCCAGTTTCCCAGTTTGGGAATAGCACAGCTTCTTCGTCCTTCCAATCAAACCAGGATGAATCACTTTGTGAGAAGCTTGATTTGGATACATAAAGTGGTGGAGAATCCAGGAAGTTGAATAAATCTCATAGGAGTTGGAATGAAGAAGTTATCCCACTTTCAAATCAGGTGATTCCAGTTTCCCAGTTTGGGAATAGCACAGCTTCTTCGTCCTTCCAATCAAACCAGGATGAATCACTTTTGTGAGAAGCTTGATTTGGATACATAAAGTGGTGGAGAATCATCAGGAAGTTGAATAAATCTCATAGGAGTTGGGATGAAGAAGTTATCCCACTTTCAAATCAGGTGATTCCAGTTTCCCAGTTTGGGAATAGCACAGCTTCTTCGTCCTTCCAATCAAACCAGGATGAATCTCTTTGTGAGAAGCTTATTTGGATACATAAAGTGGTGGAGAATCACCAGGAAGTTGAATAAATCTCATAGGAGTTGGGATGAAGAAGTTATCCCACTTTCAAATCAGGTGATTCCAGTTTCCCAGTTTGGGAATAGCACAGCTTCTTCGTCCTTCCAATCAAACCAGGATGAATCACTTTGTGAGAGCTTGATTTGGATACATAAAGTGGTGGAGAATCATCAGGAAGTTGAATAAATCTCATAGGAGTTGGGATGAAGAAGTTATCCCACTTTCAAATCAGGTGATTCCAGTTTCCCAGTTTGGGAATAGCACAGCTTCTTCGTCGTTCCAATCAAACCAGGATGAATCACTTTGTGAGAAGCTTGATTTGGATACATAAAGTGGTGGAGAATCACCAGGAAGTTGAATAAATCTCATAGGAGTTGGGATGAAGAAGTTATCCCACTTTCAAATCAGGTGATTCCAGTTTCCCAGTTTGGGAATAGCACAGCTTCTTCGTCCTTCCAATCAAACCAGGATGAATCTCTTTGTGAGAAGCTTGATTTGGATACATAAAGTGGTGGAGAATCATCAGGAAGTTGAATAAATCTCATAGGAGTTGGGATGAAGAAGTTATCCCACTTTCAAATCAGGTGATTCCAGTTTCCCAGTTTGGGAATAGCACAGCTTCTTCGTCCTTCCAATCAAACCAGGATGAATCTCTTTGTGAGAAGCTTGATTTGGATACATAAAGTGGTGGAGAATCACCAGGAAGTTGAATAAATCTCATAGGAGTTGGGATGAAGAAGTTATCCCACTTTCAAATCAGGTGATTCCAGTTTCCCAGTTTGGGAATAGCACAGCTTCTTCGTCCTTCCAATCAAACCAGGATGAATCTCTTTGTGAGAAGCTTGATTTGGATACATAAAGTGGTGGAGAATCATCAGGAAGTTGAATAAATCTCATAGGAGTTGGGATGAAGAAGTTATCCCACTTTCAAATCAGGTGATTCCAGTTTCCCAGTTTGGGAATAGCACAGCTTCTTCGTCCTCGTCCAATCAAACCAGGATGAATCTCTTTGTGAGAAGCTTGATTTGGATACATAAAGTGGTGGAGAATCACCAGGAAGTTGAATAAATCTCATAGGAGTTGGGATGAAGAAGTTATCCCACTTTCAAATCAGGTGATTCCAGTTTCCCAGTTTGGGAATAGCACAGCTTCTTCGTCCTTCCAATCAAACCAGGATGAATCTCTTTGTGAGAAGCTTGATTTGGATACATAAAGTGGTGGAGAATCATCAGGAAGTTGAATAAATCTCATAGGAGTTGGGATGAAGAAGTTATCCCACTTTCAAATCAGGTGATTCCAGTTTCCCAGTTTGGGAATAGCACAGCTTCTTCGTCCTTCCAATCAAACCAGGATGAATCACTTTGTGAGAAGCTTGATTTGGATACATAAAGTGGTGGAGAATCACCAGGAAGTTGAATAAATCTCATAGGAGTTGGAATGCAGAAGTTATCCCATTTTCAAATCAGGTGATTCCAGTTTCCCAGTTTGGGAATAGCACAGCTTCTTCGTCCTTCCAATCAAACCAGGATGAATCACTTTGTGAGAATCTTGATTTGGATACATAAAGTGGTGGAGAATCATCAGGAAGTTGAATAAATCTCATAGGAGTTGGGATGAAGAAGTTATCCCACTTTCAAATCAGGTGATTCCAGTTTCCCAGTTTGGGAATAGCACAGCTTCTTCGTCCTTCCAATCAAACCAGGATGAATCTCTTTGTGAGAAGCTTGATTTGGATACATAAAGTGGTGGAGAATCATCAGGAAGTTGAATAAATCTCATAGGAGTTGGGATGAAGAAGTTATCCCACTTTCAAATCAGGTGATTCCAGTTTCCCAGTTTGGGAATAGCACAGCTTCTTCGTCCTTCCAATCAAACCAGGATGAATCACTTTGTGAGAAGCTTGATTTGGATACATAAAGTGGTGGAGAATCATCAGGAAGTTGAATAAATCTCATAGGAGTTGGGATGAAGAAGTTATCCCACTTTCAAATCAGGTGATTCCAGTTTCCCAGTTTGGGAATAGCACAGCTTCTTCGTCGTTCCAATCAAACCAGGATGAATCTCTTTGTGAGAAGCTTGATTTGGATACATAAAGTGGTGGAGAATCACCAGGAAGTTGAATAAATCTCATAGGAGTTGGAATGCAGAAGTTATCCCACTTTCAAATCAGGTGATTCTAGTTTCCCAGTTTGGGAATAGCACAGCTTCTTCGTCCTTCCAATCAAACCAGGATGAATCTCTTTGTGAGAAGCTTGATTTGGATACATAAAGTGGTGGAGAATCACCAGGAAGTTGAATAAATCTCATAGGAGTTGGGATGAAGAAGTTATCCCACTTTCAAATCAGGTGATTCCAGTTTCCCAGTTTGGGAATAGCACAGCTTCTTCTCGTCCTTCCAATCAAACCAGGATGAATCTCTTTGTGAGAAGCTTGATTTGGATACATAAAGTGGTGGAGAATCATCAGGAAGTTGAATAAATCTCATAGGAGTTGGGATGAAGAAGTTATCCCACTTTCAAATCAGGTGATTCCAGTTTCCCAGTTTGGGAATAGCACAGCTTCTTCGTCCTTCCAATCAAACCAGGATGAATCTCTTTGTGAGAAGCTTGATTTGGATACATAAAGTGGTGGAGAATCACAGGAAGTTGAATAAATCTCATAGGAGTTGGGATGAAGAAGTTATCCCACTTTCAAATCAGGTGATTCAGTTTCCCAGTTTGGGAATAGCACAGCTTCTTCGTCCTTCCAATCAAACCAGGATGAATCTCTTTGTGAGAAGCTTGATTTGGATACATAAAGTGGTGGAGAATCATCAGGAAGTTGAATAAATCTCATAGGAGTTGGGATGAAGAAGTTATCCCACTTTCAAATCAGGTGATTCCAGTTTCCCAGTTTGGGAATAGCACAGCTTCTTCGTCCTTCCAATCAAACCAGGATGAATCTCTTTGTGAGAAGCTTGATTTGGATACATAAAGTGGTGGAGAATCACCAGGAAGTTGAATAAATCTCATAGGAGTTGGGATGAAGAAGTTATCCCACTTTCAAATCAGGTGATTCCAGTTTCCCAGTTTGGGAATAGCACAGCTTCTTCTTCGTCCTTCCAATCAAACCAGGATGAATCACTTTGTGAGAAGCTTGATTTGGATACATAAAGTGGTGGAGAATCATCAGGAAGTTGAATAAATCTCATAGGAGTTGGGATGAAGAAGTTATCCCACTTTCAAATCAGGTGATTCCAGTTTCCCAGTTTGGGAATAGCACAGCTTCTTCGTCCTTCAATCAAACCAGGATGAATCTCTTTGTGAGAAGCTTGATTTGGATACATAAAGTGGTGGAGAATCATCAGGAAGTTGAATAAATCTCATAGGAGTTGGGATGAAGAAGTTATCCCACTTTCAAATCAGGTGATTCCAGTTTCCCAGTTTGGGAATAGCACAGCTTCTTCGTCCTTCCAATCAAACCAGGATGAATCTCTTTGTGAGAAGCTTGATTTGGATACATAAAGTGGTGGAGAATCACCAGGAAGTTGAATAAATCTCATAGGAGTTGGGATGAAGAAGTTATCCCACTTTCAAATCAGGTGATTCCAGTTTCCCAGTTTGGGAATAGCACAGCTTCTTCGTCCTTCCAATCAAACCAGGATGAATCACTTTGTGAGAAGCTTGATTTGGATACATAAAGTGGTGGAGAATCATCAGGAAGTTGAATAAATCTCATAGGAGTTGGGATGAAGAAGTTATCCCACTTTCAAATCAGGTGATTCCAGTTTCCCAGTTTGGGAATAGCACAGCTTCTTCGTCCTTCCAATCAAACCAGGATGAATCTCTTTGTGAGAAGCTTGATTTGGATACATAAAGTGGTGGAGAATCATCAGGAAGTTGAATAAATCTCATAGGAGTTGGGATGAAGAAGTTATCCCACTTTCAAATCAGGTGATTCCAGTTTCCCAGTTTGGGAATAGCACAGCTTCTTCGTCCTTCCAATCAAACCAGGATGAATCACTTTGTGAGAAGCTTGATTTGGATACATAAAGTGGTGGAGAATCACCAGGAAGTTGAATAAATCTCATAGGAGTTGGAATGAAGAAGTTATCCCACTTTCAAATCAGGTGATTCTAGTTTCCCAGTTTGGGAATAGCACAGCTTCTTCTCGTCCTTCCAATCAAACCAGGATGAATCACTTTGTGAGAAGCTTGATTTGGATACATAAAGTGGTGGAGAATCATCAGGAAGTTGAATAAACCTCATAGGAGTTGGGATGAAGAAGTTATCCCACTTTCAAATCAGGTGATTCCAGTTTCCCAGTTTGGGAATAGCACAGCTTCTTCGTCTTCCAATCAAACCAGGATGAATCTCTTTGTGAGAAGCTTGATTTGGATACATAAAGTGGTGGAGAATCACAGGAAGTTGAATAAATCTCATAGGAGTTGGGATGAAGAAGTTATCCCACTTTCAAATCAGGTGATTCCAGTTTCCCAGTTTGGGAATAGCACAGCTTCTTCGTCCTTCCAATCAAACCAGGATGAATCACTTTGTGAGAAGCTTGATTTGGATACATAAAGTGGTGGAGAATCATCAGGAAGTTGAATAAATCTCATAGGAGTTGGGATGAAGAAGTTATCCCACTTTCAAATCAGGTGATTCCAGTTTCCCAGTTTGGGAATAGCACAGCTTCTTCGTCGTTCCAATCAAACCAGGATGAATCTCTTTGTGAGAAGCTTGATTTGGATACATAAAGTGGTGGAGAATCACCAGGAAGTTGAATAAATCTCATAGGAGTTGGGATGAAGAAGTTATCCCACTTTCAAATCAGGTGATTCCAGTTTCCCAGTTTGGGAATAGCACAGCTTCTTCGTCTTCCAATCAAACCAGGATGAATCTTTGTGAGAAGCTTGATTTGGATACATAAAGTGGTGGAGAATCACAGGAAGTTGAATAAATCTCATAGGAGTTGGGATGAAGAAGTTATCCCACTTTCAAATCAGGTGATTCCAGTTTCCCAGTTTGGGAATAGCACAGCTTCTTCGTCCTTCCAATCAAACCAGGATGAATCTTTTGTGAGAAGCTTGATTTGGATACATAAAGTGGTGGAGAATCACCAGGAAGTTGAATAAATCTCATAGGAGTTGGGATGAAGAAGTTATCCCACTTTCAAATCAGGTGATTCCAGTTTCCCAGTTTGGGAATAGCACAGCTTCTTCGTCCTTCCAATCAAACCAGGATGAATCACTTTGTGAGAAGCTTGATTTGGATACATAAAGTGGTGGAGAATCATCAGGAAGTTGAATAAATCTCATAGGAGTTGGGATGAAGAAGTTATCCCACTTTCAAATCAGGTGATTCCAGTTTCCCAGTTTGGGAATAGCACAGCTTCTTCGTCCTTCCAATCAAACCAGGATGAATCTCTTTGTGAGAAGCTTGATTTGGATACATAAAGTGGTGGAGAATCACCAGGAAGTTGAATAAATCTCATAGGAGTTGGGATGAAGAAGTTATCCCACTTTCAAATCAGGTGATTCCAGTTTCCCAGTTTGGGAATAGCACAGCTTCTTCGTCCTTCCAATCAAACCAGGATGAATCTCTTTGTGAGAAGCTTTATTTGGATACATAAAGTGGTGGAGAATCATCAGGAAGTTGAATAAATCTCATAGGAGTTGGGATGAAGAAGTTATCCCACTTTCAAATCAGGTGATTCCAGTTTCCCAGTTTGGGAATAGCACAGCTTCTTCGTCCTTCCAATCAAACCAGGATGAATCACTTTGTGAGAAGCTTGATTTGGATACATAAAGTGGTGGAGAATCACCAGGAAGTTGAATAAATCTCATAGGAGTTGGGATGAAGAAGTTATCCCACTTTCAAATCAGGTGATTCCAGTTTCCCAGTTTGGGAATAGCACAGCTTCTTCGTCCTTCCAATCAAACCAGGATGAATCACTTTGTGAGAAGCTTGATTTGGATACATAAAGTGGTGGAGAATCATCAGGAAGTTGAATAAACCTCATAGGAGTTGGGATGAAGAAGTTATCCCACTTTCAAATCAGGTGATTCCAGTTTCCCAGTTTGGGAATAGCACAGCTTCTTCGTCCTTCCAATCAAACCAGGATGAATCTCTTTGTGAGAAGCTTGATTTGGATACATAAAGTGGTGGAGAATCACCAGGAAGTTGAATAAATCTCATAGGAGTTGGGATGAAGAAGTTATCCCACTTTCAAATCAGGTGATTCCAGTTTCCCAGTTTGGGAATAGCACAGCTTCTTCGTCCTTCCAATCAAACCAGGATGAATCACTTTGTGAGAAGCTTGATTTGGATACATAAAGTGGTGGAGAATCATCAGGAAGTTGAATAAATCTCATAGGAGTTGGATGAAGAAGTTATCCCACTTTCAAATCAGGTGATTCCAGTTTCCCAGTTTGGGAATAGCACAGCTTCTTCGTCCTTCCAATCAAACCAGGATGAATCTCTTTGTGAGAAGCTTGATTTGGATACATAAAGTGGTGGAGAATCACCAGGAAGTTGAATAAATCTCATAGGAGTTGGGATGAAGAAGTTATCCCACTTTCAAATCAGGTGATTCCAGTTTCCCAGTTTGGGAATAGCACAGCTTCTTCGTCCTTCCAATCAAACCAGGATGAATCTCTTTGTGAGAAGCTTGATTTGGATACATAAAGTGGTGGAGAATCACCAGGAAGTTGAATAAATCTCATAGGAGTTGGGATGAAGAAGTTATCCCACTTTCAAATCAGGTGATTCCAGTTTCCCAGTTTGGGAATAGCACAGCTTCTTCGTCCTTCCAATCAAACCAGGATGAATCTTTGTGAGAAGCTTGATTTGGATACATAAAGTGGTGGAGAATCATCAGGAAGTTGAATAAATCTCATAGGAGTTGGGATGAAGAAGTTATCCCACTTTCAAATCAGGTGATTCCAGTTTCCCAGTTTGGGAATAGCACAGCTTCTTCGTCCTTCCAATCAAACCAGGATGAATCTCTTTGTGAGAAGCTTGATTTGGATACATAAAGTGGTGGAGAATCACAGGAAGTTGAATAAATCTCATAGGAGTTGGGATGAAGAAGTTATCCCACTTTCAAATCAGGTGATTCCAGTTTCCCAGTTTGGGAATAGCACAGCTTCTTCGTCCTTCCAATCAAACCAGGATGAATCTCTTTGTGAGAAGCTTGATTTGGATACATAAAGTGGTGGAGAATCATCACCAGGAAGTTGAATAAATCTCATAGGAGTTGGGAAAGAAGTTATCCCACTTTCAAATCAGGTGATTCCGTTTCCCAGTTTGGGAATAGCACAGCTTCTTCGTCCTTCCAATCAAACCAGGATGAATCTCTTTGTGAGAAGCTTGATTTGGATACATAAAGTGGTGGAGAATCACCAGGAAGTTGAATAAATCTCATAGGAGTTGGGATGAAGAAGTTATCCCACTTTCAAATCAGGTGATTCTAGTTTCCCAGTTTGGGAATAGCACAGCTTCTTCGTCCTTCCAATCAAACCAGGATGAATCACTTTGTGAGAAGCTTGATTTGGATACATAAAGTGGTGGAGAATCATCAGGAAGTTGAATAAATCTCATAGGAGTTGGATGAAGAAGTTATCCCACTTTCAAATCAGGTGATTCCAGTTTCCCAGTTTGGGAATAGCACAGCTTCTTCGTCCTTCCAATCAAACCAGGATGAATCTCTTTGTGAGAAGCTTTATTTGGATACATAAAGTGGTGGAGAATCATCAGGAAGTTGAATAAATCTCATAGGAGTTGGATGAAGAAGTTATCCCACTTTCAAATCAGGTGATTCCAGTTTCCCAGTTTGGGAATAGCACAGCTTCTTCGTCCTTCCAATCAAACCAGGATGAATCTCTTTGTGAGAAGCTTGATTTGGATACATAAAGTGGTGGAGAATCACCAGGAAGTTGAATAAATCTCATAGGAGTTGGAATGCAGAAGTTATCCCATTTTCAAATCAGGTGATTCTAGTTTCCCAAATTGGGAGTAGCACAGCTTCTTCGTCCTTCCAATCAAACCAGGATGAATCACTTTGTGAGAAGCTTTATTTGGATACATAAAGTGGTGGAGAATCATCAGGAAGTTGAATAAACCTCATAGGAGTTGGGATGAAGAAGTTATCCCACTTTCAAATCAGGTGATTCCAGTTTCCCAGTTTGGGAATAGCACAGCTTCTTCGTCCTTCCAATCAAACCAGGATGAATCTCTTTGTGAGAAGCTTATTTGGATACATAAAGTGGTGGAGAATCATCAGGAAGTTGAATAAATCTCATAGGAGTTGGGATGAAGAAGTTATCCCACTTTCAAATCAGGTGATTCCAGTTTCCCAGTTTGGGAATAGCACAGCTTCTTCGTCCTTCCAATCAAACCAGGATGAATCTCTTTGTGAGAAGCTTGATTTGGATACATAAAGTGGTGGAGAATCACCAGGAAGTTGAATAAATCTCATAGGAGTTGGGATGAAGAAGTTATCCCACTTTCAAATCAGGTGATTCCAGTTTTCCAGTTTGGGAATAGGACAGCTTCTTCGTCGTTCCAATCAAACCAGGATGAATCACTTGGTGAGAAGCTTGATTTGGATACATAAAGTGGTGGAGAATCAACTGGAAGTTGAATAAATCTCATAGGAGTTGGGATGAAGAAGTTATCCCACTTTCAAATCAGGTGAGTTCAGTTTCCCAGTTTGGGAATAGCACAGCTTCTTCGTTGTTCCAATCAAACCAGGATGAATCTCTTTGTAAGAAGTTTGATTTGGATACATAAAGTGGTGGAGAATCACCAGGAAGTTGAATAAATCTCATAGGAGTTGGGATGAAGAAGTTATCCCACTTTCAAATCAGGTGATTCCAGTTTCCCAGTTTGGGAATAGCACAGCTTCTTCGTTTCCAATCAAACCAGGATGAATCTCACTTTGTGAGAAGCTTGATTTGGATACATAAAGTGGTGGAGAATCACCAGGAAGTTGAATAAATCTCATAGGAGTTGGAATGCAGAAGTTATCCCACTTTCAAATCAGGTGATTCCAGTTTCCCAAATTGGGAATAGCACAGCTTCTTCGTCCTTCCAATCAAACCAGGATGAATCTCTTTGTGAGAAGCTTGATTTGGATACATAAAGTGTGGAGAATCACAGGAAGTTGAATAAACCTCATAGGAGTTGGGATGAAGAAGTTATCCCACTTTCAAATCAGGTGATTCCAGTTTCCCAGTTTGGGAATAGCACAGCTTCTTCGTCCTTCCAATCAAACCAGGATGAATCTCTTTGTGAGAAGCTTTATTTGGATACATAAAGTGGTGGAGAATCATCAGGAAGTTGAATAAATCTCATGGAGTTGGGGATGAAGAAGTTATCCCACTTTCAAATCAGGTGATTCTAGTTTCCCAGTTTGGGAATAGCACAGCTTCTTCGTCCTTCCAATCAAACCAGGATGAATCACTTGTGTGAGAAGCTTGATTTGGATACATAAAGTGGTGGAGAATCATCAGGAAGTTGAATAAATCTCATAGGAGTTGGGATGAAGAAGTTATCCCACTTTCAAATCAGGGGATTCCAGTTTCCCAGTTTGGGAATAGCACAGCTTCTTCGTGTTCCAATCAAACCAGGATGAATCTCTTTGTGAGAAGCTTGATTTGGATACATAAAGTGGTGGAGAATCATCAGGAAGTTGAATAAATCTCATAGGAGTTGGGATGAAGAAGTTATCCCACTTTCAAATCAGGGATTCCAGTTTCCCAGTTTGGGAATAGCACAGCTTCTTCGTCCTTCCAATCAAACCAGGATGAATCACTTTGTGAGAAGCTTGATTTGGATACATAAAAGAAAAAAAATTTGGATACATAAAGTGGTGGAGAATCATCAGGAAGTTGAATAAACCTCATAGGAGTTGGAATGCAGAAGTTATCCCACTTTCAAATCAGGTGATTCTAGTTTCCCAAATTGGGAGTAGCACAGCTTCTTCGTCCTTCCAATCAAACCAGGATGAATCTCTTTGTGAGAAGCTTGATTTGGATACATAAAGTGGTGGAGAATCACCAGGAAGTTGAATAAACCTCATAGGAGTTGGGATGAAGAAGTTATCCCACTTTCAAATCAGGTGATTCCAGTTTCCCAGTTTGGGAATAGCACAGCTTCTTCGTCCTTCCAATCAAACCAGGATGAATCTCTTTGTGAGAAGCTTTATTTGGATACATAAAGTGGTGGAGAATCATCAGGAAGTTGAATAAATCTCATAGGAGTTGGGATGAAGAAGTTATCCCACTTTCAAATCAGGTGATTCCAGTTTCCCAGTTTGGGAATAGCACAGCTTCTTCGTCCTTCCAATCAAACCAGGATGAATCTCTTTGTGAGAAGCTTGATTTGGATACATAAAGTGGTGGAGAATCATCAGGAAGTTGAATAAATCTCATAGGAGTTGAATGTTGAATAAATCTCATAGGAGTTGGCAAGAAGAAGTTATCCCACTTTCAAATCAGGTGATTCCAGTTTCCCAGTTTGGGAATAGCACAGCTTCTTCGTCGTTCCAATCAAACCAGGATGAATCACTTTGTGAGAAGCTTGATTTGGATACATAAAGTGGTGGAGAATCACCAGGAAGTTGAATAAATCTCATAGGAGTTGGCAAGAAGAAGTTATCCCACTTTCAAATCAGGTGATTCCAGTTTCCCAGTTTGGGAATAGCACAGCTTCTTCGTCGTTCCAATCAAACCAGGATGAATCACTTTGTGAGAAGCTTGATTTGGATACATAAAGTGGTGGAGAATCACCAGGAAGTTGAATAATCTCATAGGAGTTGGCATGAAGAAGTTATCCCCTTTCAAATCAGGTGATTCCAGTTTCCCAGTTTGGGAATACACAGCTTCTTCGTCGTTCCAATCAAACCAGGATGAATCACTTTGTGAGAAGCTTGATTTGGATACATAAGTGGTGGAGAATCACCAGGAAGTTGAATAAATCTCATAGGAGTTGGTAAGAAGAAGTTATCCCACTTTCAAATCAGGTGATTCCAGTTTCCCAGTTTGGGAATAGCACAGCTTCTTCGTTATTCCAATCAAACCAGGATGAATCACTTTGTGAGAAGCTTGATTTGGATACATAAAGTGGTGGAGAATCACCAGGAAGTTGAATAAATCTCATAGGAGTTAGGATGAACAAGTTATCCCACTTTCAAATCAGGTGATTCCAGTTTCCCAGTTTGGGAATAGCACAGCTTCTTCGTCGTTCCAATCAAACCAGGATGAATCACTTTGTGAGAAGCTTGATTTGGATACATAAAGTGGTGGAGAATCACCAGGAAGTTGAATAAATCTCATAGGAGTTGGGATGAAGAAGTTATCCCACTTTAAAATCAGGTGATTCCAGTTTCCCAGTTTGGGAATACCACAGCTTCTTCGTCGTTCCAATCAAACCAGGATGAATCACTTTGTGAGAAGCTTGATTTGGATACATAAAGTGGTGGAGAATCACCAGGAAGTTGAATAAATCTCATAGGAGTTGGGATGAAGAAGTTATCCCACTTTCAAATCAGGTGATTCCAGTTTCCCAGTTTGGGAATAGCACAGCTTCTTCGTCGTTCCAATCAAACCAGGATGAATCACTTTGTGAGAAGCTTGATTTGGATACATAAAGTGGTGGAGAATCACCAGGAAGTTGAATAAATCTCATAGGAGTTGGCAAGAAGAAGTTATCCACTTTCAAATCAGGTGATTCCAGTTTCCCAGTTTGGGAATAGACAGCTTCTTTCGTCGTTCCAATCAAACCAGGATGAATCACTTTGTGAGAAGCTTGATTTGGATACATAAAGTGGTGGAGAATCACCAGGAAGTTGAATAAATCTCATAGGAGTTGGGATGAAGAAGTTATCCCACTTTCAAATCAGGTGATTCCAGTTTCCCAGTTTGGGAATAGCACAGCTTCTTCGTCGTTCCAATCAAACCAGGATGAATCACTTTGTGAGAAGCTTGATTTGGATACATAAAGTGGTGGAGAATCACCAGGAAGTTGAATAAATCTCATAGGAGTTGGCAAGAAGAAGTTATCCCACTTTCAAATCAGGTGATTCCAGTTTCCCAGTTTGGGAATAGACAGCTTCTTCGTCGTTCCAATCAAACCAGGATGAATCACTTTGTGAGAAGCTTGATTTGGATACATAAAGTGGTGGAGAATCACCAGGAAGTTGAATAAATCTCATAGGAGTTGGGATGAAGAAGTTATCCCACTTTCAAATCAGGTGATTCCAGTTTCCCAGTTTGGGAATAGACAGCTTCTTCGTCGTTCCAATCAAACCAGGATGAATCACTTTGTGAGAAGCTTGATTTGGATACATAAAGTGGTGGAGAATCACCAGGAAGTTGAATAAATCTCATAGGAGTTGGCAAGAAGAAGTTATCCCACTTTCAATCAGGTGATTCCAGTTTCCCAGTTTGGGAATAGCACAGCTTCTCTTCTTCGTCGTTCCAATCAAACCAGGATGAATCACTTTGTGAGAAGCTTGATTTGGATACATAAAGTGGTGGAGAATCACCAGGAAGTTGAATAAATCTCATAGGAGTTGGCAAGAAGAAGTTATCCCACTTTCAAATCATGTGATTCCAGTTTCCCAGTTTGGGAATAGCACAGCTTCTTCGTCGTTCCAATCAAACCAGGATTAATCACTTTGTCAGAAGCTTGATTTGGATACATAAAGTGGCGGAGAATCACCAGAAAGTTGAATAAATCTCATAGGAGTTGGGATGAAGAAGTTATCCCACTTTCAAATCAGGTGATTCCAGTTTCCTAGTTTGGGAATAGCACAGCTTCTTCGTCGTTCCAATCAAACCAGGATGAATCACTTTGTGAGAAGCTTGATTTGGATACTAAAGTGGTGATTCTCCACCACTTTATGTATCCAAATCAAGCTTCTCACAAAGTGATTCATCCTGGTTTGATTGGAACGACAAGAAGCGTGCTATTCCCAAACTGGGAAACTGGAATCACCTGATTTGAAAGTGGGATAACTTCTTCATCCCAACTCCTATGAGATTTATTCAACTTCCTGGTGATTCTCCACCACTTTATGTATCCAAATCAAGCTTCTCACAAAGTGATTCATCCTGGTTTGATTGGAACAACGAAGAAGCAGTGTTATTCCTAAACTGGAAACTGGACTCACCTGATTTGAAAGTGGGATAACTTCTTCATCCCAACTCCTACGAAATTTATTCAACTTCCTGGTGATTCTCCACCACTTTATGTATCCAAATCGATTAATCCTGGTTTGATTGGAACGACGAAGAAGCTGTGCTATTCCCAAACTGGGAAACTGGAATCACCTGATTTGAAAGTGGAATAACTTCTTCATCCCAACTCCTATGAGATTTATTCAACTTCCTGGTGATTCTCCACCACTTTATGTATCCAAATCAAGCTTCTTACAAAGTGATTCATCCTGGTTTGATTGGAACGACGAAGAAGCTGTGCTATTCCCAAACTGGGAAACTGGAATCACCTGATTTGAAAGTGGGATAACTTCTTCATCCAAACTCCTATGAGATTTATTCAACTTCCTGGTGATTCTCCACCACTTTATGTATCCAAATCAAGCTTCTCACAAGTGATTCATCCTGGTTTGATTGGAACGACGAAGAAGCTGTCTATTCCCAAACTGGGAAACTGGAATCACCTGATTTGAAAGTGGGATAACTTCTTCTTGCCAACTCCTATGAGATTTATTCAACTTCCTGGTGATTCTCCACCACTTTATGTATCCAAATCAAGCTTCTCACAAAGTGATTCATCCTGGTTTGATTGGAACGACGAAGAAGCTGTCCTATTCCAAACTGGGAAACTGGAATCACCTGATTTGAAAGTGGGATAACTTCTTCATCCCAACTCCTATGAGATTTATTCAACTTCCTGGTGATTCTCCACCACTTTATGTATCCAAATCAAGCTTCTCACAAAGTGATTCATCCTGGTTTGATTGGAACGACGAAGAAGCTGTGCTATTCCCAAACTGGGAAACTGGAATCACCTGATTTGAAAGTGGGATAACTTCTTCATGCCAACTCCTATGAGATTTATTCAACTTCCTGGTGATTCTCCACCACTTTATGTATCCAAATCAAGCTTCTCACAAAGTGATTCATCCTGGTTTGATTGGAACGACGAAGAAGCTGTGCTATTCCCAAACTGGGAAACTGGAATCACCTGATTTGAAAGTGGGATAACTTCTTCATCCCAACTCCTATGAGATTTATTCAACTTCCTGGTGATTCTCCACCACTTTATGTATCCAAATCAAGCTTCTTACAAAGATATTCATCCTGGTTTGATTGGAACGACGAAGAAGCTGTGCTATTCCCAATCTGGGAAACTGGAATCACCTGATTTGAAAGTGGAATAACTTCTTCTTGCCAACTCCTATGAGATTTATTCAATTTCATGGTGATTCTCCACCACTTTATGATTCTAAATCAAGCTTCTTATAAAGTGATTCATCCTGGTTTGATTGGAACGACGAAGAAGCTGTGCTATTCCCAACTGGGAAACTAGAATCACTTGATTTGAAAGTGGGATAACTTCTTCATCCCAACTCCTATGAGATTTATTCAACTTCCTGGTGATTCTAAACCACTTTATGTATCCAAATCAAGCTTCTTACAAAGTGATTCATCCTAGTTTGATTGGAAGGACGAAGAAGCTGTTCTATTCCCAACTTGGGAAACTGGAATCACCTGATTTGGAAGTGGGATAACTTCTTTTCCCAACTCCTATGAGATTTATTCAACTTCCTGGTGATTCTCCACCACTTTATGTATCCAAATCAAGCTTCTCACAAAGTGATTCATCCTGGTTTGATTGGAACGACGAAGAAGCTGTGCTATTCCCAAACTGGGAAACTGGAATCACCTGATTTGAAAGTGGGATAACTTCTTCATGCCAACTCCTATGAGATTTATTCAACTTCCTGGTGATTCTCCACCACTTTATGTATCCAAATCAAGCTTCTCACAAAGTGATTCATCCTGGTTTGATTGGAACGACGAAGAAGCTGTGCTATTCCCAAACTGGGAAACTGGAATCACCTGATTTGAAAGTGGGATAACTTCTTCTTCCCAACTCCTATGAGATTTATTCAACTTCCTGGTGATTCTCCACCACTTTATGTATCCAAATCAAGCTTCTCACAAAGTGATTCATCCTGGTTTGATTGGAACGACGAAGAAGCTGTGCTATTCCCAAACTGGGAAACTGGAATCACCTGATTTGAAAGTGGGATAACTTCTTCATCCCAACTCCTATGAGATTTATTCAACTTCCTGGTGATTCTCCACCACTTTATGTATCCAAATCAAGCTTCTCACAAAGTGATTCATCCTGGTTTGATTGGAACGACGAAGAAGCTGTGCTATTCCCAAACTGGGAAACTGGAATCACCTGATTTGAAAGTGGGATAACTTCTTCATCCCAACTCCTATGAGATTTATTCAACTTCCTGGTGATTCTCCACCACTTTATGTATCCAAATCAAGCTTCTCACAAAGTGATTCATCCTGGTTTGATTGGAACGACGAAGAAGCTGTCCTATTCTCAAACTGGGAAACTGGAATCACCTGATTTGAAAGTGGGATAACTTCTTCATCCCAACTCCTATGAGATTTATTAAACTTCCTGGTGATTCTCCACCACTTTATGTATCCAAATCAAGCTTCTCACAAAACGATTAATCCTGGTTTGATTGGAACGACGAAGAAGCTGTGCTATTCCCAAACTGGGAAACTGGAATCACCTGATTTGAAAGTGGGATAACTTCTTCATCCCAACTCCTATGAGATTTATTCAACTTCCTGGTGATTCTCCACCACTTTATGTATCCAAATCAAGCTTCTCACAAAGTGATTCATCCTGGTTTGATTGGAACGACGAAGATGCTGTGCTATTCCCAAACTGGGAAACTGGAATCACCTGATTTGAAAGTGGGATAACTTCTTCATCCCAACTCCTATGAGATTTATTCAACTTCCTGGTGATTCTCCACCACTTTATGTATCCAAATCAAGCTTCTCACAAAGTGATTCATCCTGGTTTGATTGGAACGACGAAGAAGCTGTCTTATTCCCAAACTGGGAAACTGGAATCACCTGATTTGAAAGTGGGATAACTTCTTCATCCCAACTCCTATGAGATTTATTCAACTTCCTGGTGATTCTCCACCACTTTATGTATCCAAATCAAGCTTCTCACAAAGTGATTCATCCTGGTTTGATTGGAACGACGAAGAAGCTGTGCTATTCCCAAACTGGGAAACTGGAATCACCTGATTTGAAAGTGGGATAACTTCTTCATGCCAACTCCTATGAGATTTATTCAACTTCCTGGTGATTCTCCACCACTTTATGTATCCAAATCAAGCTTCTCACAAAGTGATTCATCCTGGTTTGATTGGAACGACGAAGAAGCTGTGCTATTCCCAAACTGGGAAACTGGAATCACCTGATTTGAAAGTGGGATAACTTCTTCTTGCCAACTCCGATGAGATTTATTCAACTTCCTGGTGATTCTCCACCACTTTATGTATCCAAATAAAGCTTCTCACAAAGTGATTCATCCTGGTTTGATTGGAACGACGAAGAAGCTGTGTTTCCCAAACTGGGAAACTGGAATCACCTGATTTGAAAGTGGGATAACTTCTTCATCCAACTCCTATGAGATTTATTCAACTTCCTGGTGATTCTCCCCCACTTTATGTATCCCAATCAAGCTTCTCGCAAAGTGATTCATCCTGGTTCGATTGGAACGACGAAGAAGCTGTCCTATTCCCAAACTGGGAAACTTGAATCACCTGATTTGAAAGTGGGATAACTTCTTCTTGCCAACTCCTATGAGATTTATTCAACTTCCTGGTCATTCTCCACCACTTTATGTATCCAAATCAAGCTTCTCACAAAGTGATTCATCCTGGTTTGATTGGAACGACGAAGAAGCTGTGCTATTCCCAAACTGGGAAACTGGAATCACCTGATTTGAAAGTGGGATAACTTCTTCATCCACACTCCTATGAGATTTATTCAACTTCCTGGTGATTCTCCACCACTTTATGTATCCAAATCAAGCTTCTCACAAAGTGATTCATCCTGGTTTGATTGGAACGACGAAGAAGCTGTCATATTCCCAAACTGGGAAACTGGAATCACCTGATTTGAAAGTGGGATAACTTCTTCATGCCAACTCCTATGAGATTTATTCAACTTCCTGGTGATTCTCCACCACTTTATGTATCCAAATCAAGCTTCTCACAAAGTGATTCATCCTGGTTTGATTGGAACGACGAAGAAGCTGTGCTATTCCCAAACTGGGAAACTGGAATCACCTGATTTGAAAGTGGGATAACTTCTTCTTGCCAACTCCTATGAGATTTATTCAACTTCCTGGTGATTCTCCACACTTTATGTATCCAAATCAAGCTTCTCACAAAGTGATTCATCCTGGTTTGATTGGAACGACGAAGAAGCTGTCCTATTCCCAAACTGGGAAACTGGAATCACCTGATTTGAAAGTGGGATAACTTCTTCTTGCCAACTCCTATGAGATTTATTCAACTTCCTGGTGATTCTCCACCACTTTATGTATCCAAATCAAGCTTCTCACAAAGTGATTCATCCTGGTTTGATTGGAACGACGAAGAAGCTGTGCTATTCCCAAACTGGGAAACTGGAATCACCTGATTTGAAAGTGGGATAACTTCTTCATCCCAACTCCTATGAGATTTATTCAACTTCCTGGTGATTCTCCACCACTTTATGTATCCAAATCAAGCTTCTCACAAAGTGATTCATCCTGGTTTGATTGGAACGACGAAGAAGCTGTGCTATTCCCAAACTGGGAAACTGGAATCACCTGATTTGAAAGTGGGATAACTTCTTCATCCCAACTCCTATGAGATTTATTCAACTTCCTGGTGATTCTCCACCACTTTATGTATCCAAATCAAGCTCTTCTCACAAGTGATTCATCCTGGTTTGATTGGAACGACGAAGAAGCTGTGCTATTCCCAAACTGGGAAACTGGAATCACCTGATTTGAAAGTGGGATAACTTCTTCTTGCCAACTCCTATGAGATTTATTCAACTTCCTGGTGATTCTCCACCACTTTATGTATCCAAATCAAGCTTCTCACAAAGTGATTCATCCTGGTTTGATTGGAACGACGAAGAAGCTGTGCTATTCCCAAACTGGGAAACTGGAATCACCTGATTTGAAAGTGGGATAACTTCTTCATCCCAACTCCTATGAGATTTATTCAACTTCCTGGTGATTCTCCACCACTTTATGTATCCAAATCAAGCTTCTCACAAAGTGATTCATCCTGGTTTGATTGGAACGACGAAGAAGCTGTGCTATTCCCAAACTGGGAAACTGGAATCACCTGATTTGAAAGTGGGATAACTTCTTCATCCCAACTCCTATGAGATTTATTCAACTTCCTGGTGATTCTCCACCACCTTATGTATCCAAATCAAGCTTCTTACAAAGTGATTCATCCTGGTTTGATTGGAACGACGAAGAAGCTGTGCTATTCCCAAACTGGGAAACTGGAATCACCTGATTTGAAAGTGGGATAACTTCTTCTTGCCAACTCCTATGAGATTTATTCAACTTCCTGGTGATTCTCCACCACTTTATGTATCCAAATCAAGCTTCTCACAAAGAGATTCATCCAGGTTTAATTGGAACGACGAATAAGCTGTCTTATTCCCAAACTGGGAAACTGGAATCACCTGATTTGAAAGTGGGATAACTTCTTCATCCCAACTCCTATGAGATTTATTCAACTTCCTGGTGATTCTCCACCACTTTATGTATCCAAATCAAGCTTCTCACAAAGTGATTCATCCTGGTTTGATTGGAACGACGAAGAAGCTGTGTTATTCCCAAACTGGGAAACTGAAATCACCTGATTTGAAAGTGGGATAACTTCTTCATCCCAACTCCTATGAGATTTATTCAACTTCCTGGTGATTCTCCACCACTTTATGTATCCAAATCAAGCTTCTCACAAAGTGATTCATCCTGGTTTGATTGGAACGACGAAGAAGCTGTGCTATTCCCAAACTGGGAAACTGGAATCACCTGATTTGAAAGTGGGATAACTTCTTCATCCCAACTCCTATGAGATTTATTCAACTTCCTGGTGATTCTCCACCACTTTATGTATCCAAATCAAGCTTCTCACAAAGTGATTCATCCTGGTTTGATTGGAACGACGAAGAAGCTGTCCTATTCCCAAACTGGGAAACTGGAATCACCTGATTTGAAAGTGGGATAACTTCTTCATCCCAACTCCTATGAGATTTATTCAACTTCCTGGTGATTCTCCACCACTTTATGTATCCAAATCAAGCTTCTCACAAAGTGATTCATCCTGGTTTGATTGGAACGACGAAGAAGCTGTGCTATTCCCAAACTGGGAAACTGGAATCACCTGATTTGAAAGTGGGATAACTTCTTCATGCCAACTCCTATGAGATTTATTCAACTTCCTGGTGATTCTCCACCACTTTATGTATCCAAATCAAGCTTCTCACAAAGTGATTCATCCTGGTTTGATTGGAACGACGAAGAAGCTGTGCTATTCCCAAACTGGGAAACTGGAATCACCTGATTTGAAAGTGGGATAACTTCTTCATCCCAACTCCTATGAGATTTATTCAACTTCCTGGTGATTCTCCACCACTTTATGTATCCAAATCAAGCTTCTCACAAAGTGATTCATCCTGGTTTGATTGGAACGACGAAGAAGCTGTGCTATTCCCAAACTGGGAAACTGGAATCACCTGATTTGAAAGTGGGATAACTTCTTCATCCCAACTCCTATGAGATTTATTCAACTTCCTGGTGATTCTCCACCACTTTATGTATCCAAATCAAGCTTCTCACAAAGTGATTCATCCTGGTTTGATTGGAACGACGAAGAAGCTGTGCTATTCCCAAACTGGGAAACTGGAATCACCTGATTTGAAAGTGGGATAACTTCTTCATCCCAACTCCTATGAGATTTATTCAACTTCCTGGATTCTCCACCACTTTATGTATCCAAATCAAGC
The DNA here is from genome assembly GCF_000309985.2 of Brassica rapa. Lineage (NCBI taxonomy): Eukaryota > Viridiplantae > Streptophyta > Magnoliopsida > Brassicales > Brassicaceae > Brassica > Brassica rapa. Next base: position 28,573 of record NW_022610988.1, read on the forward strand.
TTCTCACAAAGTGATTCATCCTGGTTTGATTGGAACGACGAAGAAGCTGTGCTATTCCCAAACTGGGAAACTGGAATCACCTGATTTGAAAGTGGGATAACTTCTTCATCCCAACTCCTATGAGATTTATTCAACTTCCTGGTGATTCTCCACCACTTTATGTATCCAAATCAAGCTTCTCACAAAGTGATTCATCCTGGTTTGATTGGAACGACGAAGAAGCTGTGCTATTCCCAAACTGGGAAACTGGAATCACCTGATTTGAAAGTGGGATAACTTCTTCATCCCAACTCCTATGAGATTTATTCAACTTCCTGGTGATTCTCCACCACTTTATGTATCCAAATCAAGCTTCTCACAAAGTGATTCATCCTGGTTTGATTGGAACGACGAAGAAGCTGTGCTATTCCCAAACTGGGAAACTGGAATCACCTGATTTGAAAGTGGGATAACTTCTTCATCCCAACTCCTATGAGATTTATTCAACTTCCTGGTGATTCTCCACCACTTTATGTATCCAAATCAAGCTTCTCACAAAGTGATTCATCCTGGTTTGATTGGAACGACGAAGAAGCTGTCTATTCCCAAACTGGGAAACTGGAATCACCTGATTTGAAAGTGGGATAACTTCTTCATCCCAACTCCTATGAGATTTATTCAACTTCCTGGTGATTCTCCACCACTTTATGTATCCAAATCAAGCTTCTCACAAAGTGATTCATCCTGGTTTGATTGGAACGACGAAGAAGCTGTCTATTCCCAAACTGGGAAACTGGAATCACCTGATTTGAAAGTGGGATAACTTCTTCATCCCAACTCCTATGAGATTTATTCAACTTCCTGGTGATTCTCCACCACTTTATGTATCCAAATCAAGCTTCTCACAAAGTGATTCATCCTGGTTTGATTGGAACGACGAAGAAGCTGTGCTATTCCCAAACTGGGAAACTGGAATCACCTGATTTGAAAGTGGGATAACTTCTCTTCTCCCAACTCCTATGAGATTTATTCAACTTCCTGGTGATTCTCCACCACTTTATGTATCCAAATCAAGCTTCTCACAAAGTGATTCATCCTGGTTTGATTGGAACGACGAAGAAGCTGTGCTATTCCCAAACTGGGAAACTGGAATCACCTGATTTGAAAGTGGGATAACTTCTTCATCCCAACTCCTATGAGATTTATTCAACTTCCTGGTGATTCTCCACCACTTATGTATCCAAATCAAGCTTCTCACAAAGTGATTCATCCTGGTTTGATTGGAACGACGAAGAAGCTGTCTATTCCCAAACTGGAAACTGGAATCACGTGATTTGAAAGTGGGATAACTTCTTCATCCCAACTCCTATGAGATTTATTCAACTTCCTGGTGATTCTCCACCACTTTATGTATCCAAATCAAGCTTCTCACAAAGTGATTCATCCTGGTTTGATTGGAACGACGAAGAAGCTGTGCTATTCCCAAACTGGGAAACTGGAATCACCTGATTTGAAAGTGGGATAACTTCTTCTTCCCAACTCCTATGAGATTTATTCAACTTCCTGGTGATTCTCCACCACTTTATGTATCCAAATCAAGCTTCTCACAAAGTGATTCATCCTGGTTTGATTGGAACGACGAAGAAGCTGTCTATTCCCAAACTGGGAAACTGGAATCACCTGATTTGAAAGTGGGATAACTTCTTCATCCCAACTCCTATGAGATTTATTCAACTTCCTGGTGATTCTCCACCACTTTATGTATCCAAATCAAGCTTCTCACAAAGTGATTCATCCTGGTTTGATTGGAACGACGAAGAAGCTGTGCTATTCCCAAACTGGGAAACTGAATCACCTGATTTGAAAGTGGGATAACTTCTTCATCCCAACACCTATGAGATTTATTCAACTTCCTGGTGATTCTCCACCACTTTATGTATCCAAATCAAGCTTCTCACAAAGTGATTCATCCTGGTTTGATTGGAACGACGAAGAAGCTGTGCTATTCCCAAACTGGTAAACTGGAATCACCTGATTTGAAAGTGGGATAAATTCTTCATCCCAACTCCTATGAGATTTATTCAACTTCCTCGTGATTCTCCACCACTTTATGTATCCAAATCAAGCTTCTCACAAAGTGATTCATCCTGGTTTGATTGGAACGACGAAGAAGCTGTGCTATTCCCAAACTGGGAAACTGGAATCACCTGATTTGAAAGTGGGATAACTTCTTCATGCCAACTCCTATGAGATTTATTCAACTTCCTGGTGATTCTCCACCACTTTATGTATCCAAATCAAGCTTCTCACAAAGTGATTCATCCTGGTTTGATTGGAACGACGAAGAAGCTGTGCTATTCCCAAACTGGGAAACTGGAATCACCTGATTTGAAAGTGGGATAACTTCTTCATCCCAACTCCTATGAGATTTATTCAACTTCCTGGTGATTCTCCACCACTTTATGTATCCAAATCAAGCTTCTCACAAAGTGATTCATCCTGGTTTGATTGGAACGACGAAGAAGCTGTGCCTATTCCCAAACTGGGAAACTGGAATCACCTGATTTGAAAGTGGGATAACTTCTTCATCCCAACTCCTATGAGATTTATTCAACTTCCTGGTGATTCTCCACCATTTATGTATCCAAATCAAGCTTCTCACAAAGTGATTCATCCTGGTTTGATTGGAACGACGAAGAAGCTGTGCTATTCCCAACTGGGAAACTGGAATCACCTGATTTGAAAGTGGGATAACTTCTTCATCCCAACTCCTATGAGATTTATTCAACTTCCTTGTGATTCTCCACCACTTTATGTATCCAAATCAAGCTTCTTACAAAGTGATTCATCCTGGTTTGATTGGAACGATGAAGAAGCTGTGCTATTCCCAAACTGGGAAACTGGAATCACCTGATTTGAAAGTGGGATAACTTCTTCTTGCCAACTCCTATGAGATTTATTCAACTTCCTGGTGATTCTCCACCACTATGTATCCAAATCAAGCTTCTCACAAAGTGATTCATCCAGGTTTAATTGGAACGACGAATAAGCTGTCTTATTCCCAAACTTGGAAACTGGAATCACCTGATTTGAAAGTGGGATAACTTCTTCATCCCAACTCCTATGAGATTTATTCAACTTCCTGGTGATTCTCCACCACTTTATATATCCAAATCAAGCTTCTCACAAAGTGATTCATCCTGGTTTGATTGGAACGACGAAGAAGCTGTGCTATTCCCAAACTGGGAAACTGGAATCACCTGATTTGAAAGTGGGATAACTTCTTCATCCCAACTCCTATGAGATTTATTCAACTTCCTGGTGATTCTCCACCACTTTATGTATCCAAATCAAGCTTCTCACAAAGTGATTCATCCTGGTTTGATTGGAACGACGAAGAAGCTGTGCTATTCCCAAACTGGGAAACTGGAATCACCTGATTTGAAAGTGGGATAACTTCTTCATCCCAACTCCTATGAGATTTATTCAACTTCCTGGTGATTCTCCACCACTTTATGTATCCAAATCAAGCTTCTCACAAAGTGATTCATCCTGGTTTGATTGGAACGACGAAGAAGCTGTGCTATTCCCAAACTGGGAAACTGGAATCACCTGATTTGAAAGTGGGATAACTTCTTCATCCCAACTCCTATGAGATTTATTCAACTTCCTGGTGATTCTCCACCACTTTATGTATCCAAATCAAGCTTCTCACAAAGTGATTCATCCTGGTTTGATGGAACGACGAAGAAGCTGTGCTATTCCCAAACTGGGAAACTGGAATCACCTGATTTGAAAGTGGGATATTCTTCATCCCAACTCCTATGAGATTTATTCAACTTCCTGGTGATTCTCCACCACTTTATGGTATATATGTATCCAAATCAAGCTTCTCACAAAGAATTCATCCTGGTTTGATTGGAACGACGAAGAAGCTGTGCTATTCCCAAACTGGGAAACTGGAATCACCTGATTTGAAAGTGGGATAACTTCTTCATGCCAACTCCTATGAGATTTATTCAACTTCCTGGTGATTCTCCACCACCACTTTATGTATCCAAATCAAGCTTCTCACAAAGTGATTCATCCTGGTTTGATTGGAACGACGAAGAAGCTGTGCTATTCCCAAACTGGGAAACTGGAATCACCTGATTTGAAAGTGGATAACTTCTTCATCCCAACTCCTATGAGATTTATTCAACTTCCTGGTGATTCTCCACCACTTTATGTATCCAAATCAAGCTTCTCACAAAGTGATTCATCCTGGTTTGATGGAACGACGAAGAAGCTGTGCTATTCCCAAACTGGGAAACTGGAATCACCTGATTTGAAAGTGGGATAACTTCTTCATCCCAACTCCTATGAGATTTATTCAACTTCCTGGTGATTCTCCACCACTTTATGTATCCAAATCAAGCTTCTCACAAAGTGATTCATCCTGGTTTGATTGGAACGACGAAGAAGCTGTGCTATTCCCAAACTGGGAAACTGGAATCACCTGATTTGAAAGTGGGATAACTTCTTCCTCCCAACTCCTATGAGATTTATTCAACTTCCTGGTGATTCTCCACCACTTTATGTATCCAAATCAAGCTTCTCACTAACTGATTCATCCTGGTTTGATTGGAACGACGAAGAAGCTGTCCTATTCCCAAACTGGGAAACTGGAATCACCTGATTTGAAAGTGGGATAACTTCTTCTCCCAACTCCTATGAGATTTATTCAACTTCCTGGTGATTCTCCACCACTTTATGTATCCAAATCAAGCTTCTCAAAAGTGATTCATCCTGGTTTGATTGGAACGACGAAGAAGCTGTGCTATTCCCAAACTGGGAAACTGGAATCACCTGATTTGAAAGTGGGATAACTTCTTTTCGCCAACTCCTATGAGATTTATTCAACTTCCTGGTGATTCTCCACCACTTTATGTATCCAAATCAAGCTTCTCACAAAGTGATTCATCCTGGTTTGATTGGAACGACGATGAAGCTGTCTATTCCCAAACTGGGAAACTGGAATCACCTGATTTGAAAGTGGGATAACTTCTTCATGCCAACTCCTATGAGATTTATTCAACTTCCTGGTGATTCTCCACCACTTTATGTATCCAAATCAAGCTTGTTACAAAGTGATTCATCCTGGTTTGATTGGAACGACGAAGAAGCTGTGCTATTCCCAAACTGGGAAACTGGAATCACTTGATTTGAGAGTGGGATAACTTCTTCATCCCAACTCCTATGAGATTTATTCAACTTCCTGGTGATTCTCCACCACCTTATGTATCCAAATCAAGCTTCTCACAATTGTGATTCATCCTGGTTTGATTGGAACGACGAAAAAGCTGTGCTATTCCCAAACGGGAAACTGGAATCACCTGATTTGAAAGTGGGATAACTTCTTCGCCAACTAACCGAAACTCCTATGAGATTATTCAACTTCCTGGTGATTCTCCACCACTTTATGTATCCAAATCAAGCTTCTCACAAAGTGATTCATCCTGGTTTGATTGGAACGACGAAGAAGCTGTGCTATTCCCAAACTGGAAAACTGGAATCACCTGATTTGAAAGTGGGATAACTTCTTCATGCCAACTCCTATGAGATTTATTCAACTTCCTGGTGATTCTCCACCACTTTATGTATCCAAATCAAGCTTCTCACAAAGTGATTCATCCTGGTTTGATTGGAACGACGAAGAAGCTGTGCTATTCTCAAACTGGGAAACTGGAATCACCTGATTTGAAAGTGGGATAACTTCTTCATCCAACTCCTATGAGATTTATTCAACTTCCTGGTGATTCTCCACCACTTTATGTATCCAAATCAAGCTTCTCACAAAGTGATTCATCCTGGGTTGATTGGAA
>NW_022610989.1:0-63313 GCF_000309985.2 Brassica rapa
TCATCCCAACTCCTATGAGATTTATTCAACTTCCTGGTGATTCTCACCACTTTATGTATCCAAATCAAGCTTCTCACAAAGTGATTCATCCTGGTTTGATTGGAACGACGAAGAAGCTGTGCTATTCCCAACTGGGAAACTGAATCATCTGATTTGAAAGTGGGATAACTTCTTCTTGCCAACTCCTATGAGATTTATTCAACTTCCTGGTGATTCTCCACCACTTTATGTATCCAAATCAAGCTTCTCACAAAGTGATTCATCCTGGTTTGATTGGAACGACGAATAAGCTGCCATATTCCCAAACTGGGAAACTGGAATCACCTGATTTGAAAGTGGGATAACTTCTTCATCCCAACTCCTATGAGATTTATTCAACTTCCTGGTGATTCTACACCACTTTATGTATCCAAATCAAGCTTCTCACAAAGTGATTCATCATGGTTTGATTGGAACGACAAATAAGCTGTCCTATTCCCAAACTGGGAAACTGGAATCACCTGATTTGAAAGTGGGATAACTTCTTCATCCCAACTCCTATGAGATTTATTCAGCTTCCTGGTGATTCTACACCACTTTATGTATCCAAATCAAGCTTCTCACAAAGTGATTCATCCTGTTTTGATTGGAACGACGAAGAAGCTGTGCTATTCCCAAACTGGGAAACTGGAATAACCTGATTTGAAAGTGGGATCACTTCTTCTTGCCAACTCCTATGAGATTTATTCAACTTCCTGGTGATTCTACACCACTTTATGTATCCAAATCAAGCTTCTCACAAAGTGATTCATCCTGTTTTGATTGGAACGACGAAGAAGCTGTGCTATTCCCAAACTGGGAAACTGGAATAACCTGATTTGAAAGTGGGATCACTTCTTCTTGCCAACTCCTATGAGATTTATTCAACTTCCTGGTGATTCTCCACCAGTTTATGTATCTAAATCAAGCTTCTCACAAAGAGATTCATCTTGGTTTGATTGGAACGACGAAGAAGCTGTCCTATTCCCAAACTGGGAACCTGGAATCACTTGATTTGAAAGTGGGATAACTTCTTCATCCAAGCTGCTATGAGATTTATTCAACTTCCTGGTGATTCTCCACCACTTTATGTATCCAAATCAAGCTTCTCATAAAGTGATTCATCCTGGTTTGATTGGAACGACGAAGAAGCTGTGCTATTCCCAAACTGGGAAACTGGAATCACCTGATTTGAAAGTGGGATAACTTCTTCATCCCAACTTCATGAGATTTATTCAACTTCCTGGTGATTCTCCACCACTTTATGTATCCAAATCAAGCTTCTCACAAAGTGATTCATCCTGGTTTGATTGGAACGACGAATAAGCTGCCCTATTCCCAAACTGGGAAACTGGAATCACCTGATTTGAAAGTGGGATAACTTCTTCTTGCCAACTCCTATGAGATTTATTCAACTTCCTGGTGATTCTACACCACTTTATGTATCCAAATCAAGCTTCTCACAAAGAGATTCATCCAGGTTTGATTGGAACGACGAATAAGCTGCCCTATTCCGAAACTGGGAAACTGGAATCACCTGATTTGAAAGTGGGATAACTTCTTCTTGCCAACTCCTATGAGATTTATTCAACTTCATGGTGATTCTACACCACTTTATGTATCCAAATCAAGCTTCTCACAAAGAGATTCATCCAGGTTTGATTGGAACGACGAATAAGCTGTCCTATTCCCCAACTGGGAAACTGGAATCACCTGATTTGAAAGTGGGATAACTTCTTCATCCCAACTCCTATGAGATTTATTTAACTTCCTGGTGATTCTCCACCACTTTATGTATCCAGATCAGGCTTCTCATAAAGTGATTCATCCTGGTTTGATTGGAACGACGAAGAAGCTGTGCTATTCCCAAACTGGGAAACTGGAATCACCTGATTTGAAAGTGGGATAACTTCTTCATCCCAACTTCATGAGATTTATTCAACTTCCTGGTGATTCTTTACCACTTTATGTATCCAAATCAAGCTTCTCACAAAGTGATTCATCCTGTTTTGATTGGAACGACGAAAAAGCTGTGCTATTCCCAAACTGGGAAATTGGAATCACCTGATTTGAAAGTGGGATAACTTCTTCTTGCCAACTCCTATGAGATTTATTCAACTTCCTGGTGTTTCTACACCACTTTATGTATCCAAATCAAGCTTCTCACAAAGAGATTCATCCAGGTTTGATTGGAACGACGAAGAAGCTGTGCTATTCCCAAACTGGGAAATTGGAATCACCTGATTTGAAAGTGGGATAACTTCTTCTTGCCAACTCCTATGAGATTTATTCAACTTCCTGGTGATTCTCCACCACTTTATGTATCCAAATCAAGCTTCTCACAAAGTGATTCATCCTGGTTTGATTGGAACGACGAATAAGCTGCCCTATTCCCAAACTGGGAAACTGGAATCACCTGATTTGAAAGTGGGATAACTTCTTCTTGCCAACTCCTATGAGATTTATTCAACTTCCTGGTGATTCTCCACCACTTTATGTATCCAAATCAAGCTTCTCACAAAGTGATTCATCCTGGTTTGATTGGAAAGACGAAGAAGCTGTGCTATTCCCAAACTGGGAAACTGGAATCACCTGATTTGAAAGTGGGATAACTTCTTCTTGCCAACTCCTATGAGATTTATTCAACCTCCTGGTGATTCTCCACCACTTTATGTATCCAAATCAAGCTTCTCACAAAGAGATTCATCCAGGTTTGATTGGAACGACGAATAAGCTGTCCTATTCCCAAATTGGGAAACTGGAATCACCTAATTTGAAAGTGGGATAACTTCTTCATCCCAACTCCTATGAGATTTATTCAACTTCGTGGTGATTTTCCACCACTTTATGTAGCCAAATCAAGCTTCTCACAAAGAGATTCATCCTGGGTTGATTGGAACGACGAAGAAGCTGTGCTATTCCCATACTGGGAAACTGGAATCACCTGATTTGAAAGTGGGATAACTTCTTCTTGCCAACTCCTATGAGATTTATTCAACTTCCTGGTGTTTCTACACCACTTTATGTATCCAAATCAAGCTTCTCACAAAGAGATTCATCCAGGTTTGATTGGAACGACGAAGAAGCTGTGCTATTCCCAAACTGGGAAATTGGAATCACCTGATTTGAAAGTGGGATAACTTCTTCTTGCCAACTCCTATGAGATTTATTCAACTTCCTGGTGATTCTCCACCACTTTATGTATCCAAATCAAGCTTCTCACAAAGTGATTCATCCTGGTTTGATTGGAACGACGAATAAGCTGCCCTATTCCCAAACTGGGAAACTGGAATCACCTGATTTGAAAGTGGGATAACTTCTTCTTGCCAACTCCTATGAGATTTATTCAACTTCCTGGTGATTCTCCACCACTTTATGTATCCAAATCAAGCTTCTCACAAAGTGATTCATCCTGGTTTGATTGGAAAGACGAAGAAGCTGTGCTATTCCCAAACTGGGAAACTGGAATCACCTGATTTGAAAGTGGGATAACTTCTTCTTGCCAACTCCTATGAGATTTATTCAACTTCCTGGTGATTCTCCACCACTTTATGTATCCAAATCAAGCTTCTCACAAAGAGATTCATCCAGGTTTGATTGGAACGACGAATAAGCTGTCCTATTCCCAAACTGGGAAACTGGAATCACCTAATTTGAAAGTGGGATAACTTCTTCATCCCAACTCCTATGAGATTTATTCAACTTCGTGGTGATTTTCCACCACTTTATGTAGCCAAATCAAGCTTCTCACAAAGAGATTCATCCTGGGTTGATTGGAACGACGAAGAAGCTGTGCTATTCCCATACTGGGAAACTGGAATCACCTGATTTGAAAGTGGGATAACTTCTTCTTGCCAACTCCTATGAGATTTATTCAACTTCCTGGTGTTTCTCCACCACTTTGTGTATCCAAATCAAGCTTCTCACAAAGAGATTCATCCAGGTTTGATTGGAACGACGAAGAAGCTGTGCTATTCCCAAACTGGGAAACTGGAATAACCTGATTTGAAAGTGGGATAACTTCTTCTTGCCAACTCCTATGAGATTTATTCAACTTCCTGGTGATTCTCCACCCCTTTATGTATCCAAATCAAGCTTCTCACAAAGTGATTCATCCTGGTTTGATTGGAACAACAAATAAGCTGCCCTATTCCCAAACTGGGAAACTGGAATCACCTGATTTGAAAGTTATGAGATTAAGAGATCCTTAGAGTAACTAGAATGTAAGTGAGAGTTTAGATGAAGTTTAGAAAGAGATTATGAAAGATTAAGTAACTTGAGAGCCGTTTAGTGTCTAGGAGAGAACCATAGTGACTAAGAGATTAGAGAGACTCAAACTGCTGAATCGTTATTAGTGTTGATGAGTTACAATATATAGGAGAGCTACTAGGGTTTACAAATCGCAAAGGTAAGGAGAAAGCATGTGAAGTAAAGGTAAAGGATTCAAATCAACCACTATTAAGCACACGCTTATGGCATCTTGGACTAAAGGTGCTTTAGCTTTCCAGCCTGTCCCAGCCTGGCAATGCGCGTCCCTTATCCCTTCAACGGTCTGATCCTTCTCCACTTGAGTAACTCTTCCATAGTTACCATTTCACTTGTGCAAGGTAAGTTTTGGTCGAGGCTTGGATGGTACGGACTGTACGGCTTGTACGGCCTTGTACGGACGTCCGTACCATGCTCTCCCTAAACTCCCTTAAGCTTCCTCATCTCCTTTCCTCTTCAACTCCTTAGCTCTTCATACATATACTCAGCTCAACTCAACACTCCCCCTCAAGCTTAGCTTTGTATAAGTCTAAGCTTGGACAGCCATGAGATCTTTCTCATTAAAAACCTCACCAAGGAAAACCCATTGGGACAAAACCTTGATGAGGGAAAAAGAGTAAAGATCTCATAACTAAGGGGATCAGCTCCTTCTCTTCCCAAGATCAATGAGGCCCAACCTGATGTGAATGGACTCCATTGTCTTCTGTCTTGCAGCCTTGGTGAACACATACGCCAACTGATCTTCACTCCTTGTGTAGCATGGCAAGATGACTCCTAAGGTGATCATCTGCCTCACCTTGTGACAATCAACTTCAATGTGCTTGGTTCTCTCATGGAACACCGAGTTGGAGGCAATGTGGATGGCGGCTTGGTTGTCACAATGCATGGTCATTGGCGTGGCTTGATCAATCTCCAAGTGCTTCAAGATGCCTTTGATCCACACTAACTCATTTGTGAGCTTCAGCATAGCTCTATACTCAGCTTCTGCACTTGAGCAAGACACTACCTTCTGCTTCTTACTCTTCCAAGTCACCAAGTTGCCTCCAATGAAAGTGCAATAGCCTGTGGTTGATCTCCTGTCTGCTCTATCACCAGCCCAATCCGCATCACAGTATCCCACCACTTCAGTGCTTCCATTGCAGCCCATCCATACTCCTTGATCAGGTGAGCCGTTGAGATACATCAAGATCCTCTCCACCATGCGCCAGTGATGCTCCTTAGGCACTTGCATGTGTTGACTCACCTGATTCACAGCAAAAAAAATGTCAGGTCTAGTTATGGTAAGATAAATCAATTTGCCAACTAGTTTTCTATAGAGTTTATATTAGATTAAGAGAATGAAATGATTTAGAGAAGATTAAGGAACAGAATGTGAGATTATGAAGAGTTTAGGTGAGAATCATGATTAAGAGAGTATGAATGTAGAGAGATAGACTCAGAACTGTATATCTATTATTAATGACAAGAGTTACAACATATAGTGAGAGATCATTAGGGTTTTCGAAATCATAAAGAGGAGCTAAGCATGTGAGGTCAACAAGGTTAGGATAAGCTCTCTTTAACTCGGCCAATCAGAGTTCCCACATGCTTGGAGCATCTAGGATCTTGGACAAAGATGCTCTTGCCTTTCCAGCTGTGCCAGCCTGTAAAGCCGCGCCTCTCTTATCCTCCAACGGTCTGATTCATCAGCCAAAGCCCCTTCTCTTCCCATAAGTTACTTGGGTAACTTCTTGTAACCGCGGTCGAGGTTTCACCTGTCTGAATGTGTACGGACCGTACGGCCTTGTACGGCCTTGTACGGTCATGCCAATGTGAACCTCTCCCATCACACCAATGCTTAACATACTCTCTTCAGTCTTCACCCCTTACTACTTCACACTTGTATATTCAACTCTTCTCAACACTCCCCCTCAAGCTTAGCTTTGTGAAGTCTAAGCTTGGACACTATGAGATCTTCCTCATTAAAAACCTCATCAAAGAAAACCCATTGGGACAAAACTTTGATGAGGGAAAAAGAGTAAAGACCTCATAGGAAGGGGATCAGCTCTTGGCTGAGAGATCAATGAGTCCTAACCTGATGTAGATGGACTCCATTGTCTTCATCCTTGCGGCTTTAGTAACACATCAGCCAACTGATCTTCACTTCTTGTGTAGCATGGCAGAATCACTCCCCCAAGACTATCATCTGCCTCACCTTGTGACAATCCACTTCAATATGCTTGGTTCTCTCATGAAACACTGAGTTAGAAGCAATGTGGATTGCAGCCTGATTGTCACAATGCATTGTCATTGGCGCCGCTTGCTCAATCTCAATGTGCTTCAAGATCCCCTTGATCCACACTAACTCATTGGTAAGCTTCAGCATTGCCCTATACTCAGCTTCAGCACTTGAGCAGGAGACTACTTTCTGCTTCTTGCTCTTCCAAGTCACAAGGTTCCCTCCAATGAAGGTGCAGTAACCGGTTGTAGATCTTCTGTCTGCTCTATCTCCAGCCCAATCTGCATCACAATAGCCTACTACTTCTGTACTCCCATTGCATCCCATCCAAACTCCTTGGCCTGGTGATCCGTTGAGATAGCTAAGCACTCTGTCCACCATTCTCCAATGGTGATCCTTTGGAGCTTGCATATGTTGGCTAACCTGATTCACAGCAAAGCAGATATCAGGTCGTGTGATAGTTAAGTAGATTAGCTTACCCACTAGCTTCCTATAAAGCTTAGGGTCGTGGAACAGCTTGCTGTCTTCAAGCTCCCCCTCTCTTGGTACTTTGTACCCATCCTCCATTGGCATCTTAGCAGTTTGTCCTCCAAGTTTACCTGCATCTTTCAAAAGATCAAGTGTATACTTCATTTGGGACATGAATAAACCTTCCTTGGATCTACAAATCTCAATTCCAAGAAAGTATTTCATTTCCCCTAAATCCTTTATTTCAAACACAGATTTAAGGTAGTCTTTGGTCTCTTGTATTCCAACCTTATCACTTCCAGTAATGATAATGTCATCCACATAGACCAATAGACAGATGATACCTGATTGCGTGACTAGAGTGAACAGCGTGTGATCCAATTCTGATTTCCGGAAGCCTCTTCCATTTAAGGTTGTGCTCAGCTTATGATACCATGCTCTAGGAGATTGCTTCAGTCCATAGATGGCTTTCTTAAGTCTCAACACATTTCCGGGCTTCACCATGCTCTCTAGTCCCGGAGGAGGATGCATGTACACTTCATCTTCAAGCTCCCCTTGGAGGAATGCATTCTTCACATCCATCTGCCATAAGCCCCATCCAAGGTTTGTTGCAATGGATAATATGATTCTGATTGTGTGAAGTTTAGCCACTGGTGCAAAAGTATCAATGTAATCTTCTCCATATGTTTGAGTAAACCCTCTAGCCACCAGCCTTGTCTTCTTCCTATCAATCCTTCCATCAGGTAGATACTTGATTGTAAATATCCATTTACAAGAAACTGCCTTCTTCCCTTTAGGCAGCTCACTCTCATACCAGGTTTCATTCTTAATCATAGCCTCAGCCTCATCCGCAACTGAATCTCTCCATTCTTTTGTCTTTCATTGCCTCCTCATATGTCCTTGGTTTGTAGCTTGTATCCAAACTGATCATAAATGCGTGATGTTCATCTGGAAACTGAGCAAATGAACACACAGCTTGACTGGGATGTGCCACAGCTTGAGCATTGTAGTAGACTCTGGTATTGGTCCAGTTAGATGGATCCTTCCTCACTCTTGTGCTCCTTCTTAACGGTACTGTCTCCATAAGTGGGTCACTCTCCACTTCCGGTTCCCTAGTTGCCGCTTCATTCAATACTTCTCCTTCTTCTCCTCTTTCAGGTTGTACCTCAAACTGATCTCTTTCTTCAGTTTCATCTTCATTTTGCATCCCTTGTTGATCAGGACTTACGCTCCCTTCATTCTCATGAGCTCCATCAGACTGGTTTCCCCCCTCATGATCAGCATGGGGTGTGTCTTCAGCTTCATTTTGAACTGGTGCTTCTCGCCCTTTTGGATCCTGGGTTGTATTGATCCCAAGACCGTCCAAGATCATCCTAAGGCTTGCAGCCTTGTCAGATGGTTGAGCTAGATCCTTCAAATCTTCCCAGCTTCTTTCTTCATAGTACCCCTTAGCCTCTATAAACTTTACGTCTCTTGACACTAGGAGTCTTCTTGTTTGAGGATCAAAGCAGTTGTATCCTCTTTGTGTAGTGGAATACCCCACAAACATAGCCTTAGTACTCTTAGGTTCCAGCTTGTTCCTCATATCTCCCGGAATCAGTACATAACAAAGGCTTCCAAACACTCTCAAGTGGCTTAGAGTGTTGAGATGAGCTGAGGAATATGAGGAGAGTTGTTCAGGGTTGAAGAGGTTGTGATGTTGAGTAGAGGAGAAGGATTGGCCTTAGGGAGAACCGTCCGTACCGGTCCGTACAGGTCCGTACCATGGCCGTACGGCCGTACAGACGGTATCGACCATGCGGTAAAGAAGTGTTACCGCGAGAAGAAGTTCACGTTCGGATCGTGTTTTACCTCGACCAAAGAAGGCATATGACCGTTGATGGATAGAGGAAGAGCATCTCTACAGGCTGGCACAAGCTGGAAGGATAAGGTTCACTTTTAGAATAGTGACCACGCGTGTGGAGAGGCTCATTGGTTCGATTCAAAGTAAAGGGCTATCTTATCTTTGACCTCACATGCTTAGTCTCTTCTTAAACCCTAGTATCACACTCCTATATACTGTAAACACTCTCTCATTAATAAGATTAAGCGGATTATGTTACTCTCTCTCTAGTCTCTCTCTTGTTCATCATGGATCATACATAATCTCCCCATTTCTTTCACAATCTCTTCTAAACTTCTCTTAATCTCTTACCAAATCTCTCTTAATCTCTCAATACCTATTCTACTCTCTAAAATCTCATGGTATCAGAGCCAGGTTGGCTTTGGTATTGAGAGATCCTTGTTCCTTTCTTTACATTTGCGAGTTTGTTCTTGTGTGATAAAGAAGAGGAGATGGAGACGACCAACTTTAGCAAACTGGTGACAGTTCCGGTTGCACTGAAGGGAGGCTCGAACTACTTGATGTGGTCCCAGTTGGTGAGGACTACCATTGGAAGGCTAGGGCTGTGGAACCACATCACAGATGATGGTCCGGAGCCAGTGGCCAAAGAAGATGAAGAAGAAGGCGACGGGAAGACTCTTGCGGTAGCTGAAGCAAAGAGATGGGTCCAAGAGGATTTGATGGTGCTGTCTGTGCTCCATGCCTCTCTGGAGCTCCCCATACTTGAAGCTTACGTGCACTTTGAGACTCCTAAGCGCCTTTGGGACATGCTCCATAAGAGGTATGGAAACAAGTCCAACATAAGTCGGGTGTTTGATCTGAAGCAAACCATCAGCGTCTTGAGGCAAGATGGAGAAGATCTCACCAAGCACATGGGGAAGTTTGGAGCTTTGTGGTCCGAACTTGAGAGTCTTAGACCCAACACAACTGATGAGGAATCGCTCATTGAGAGGAGAGAGCAAGATCAGGTGTTTGGGCTATTGATGACTCTAGATGAAAGCTACCAGGATGTGATCAAGCATATCCTGAGATCACCTACTCTCCCATCCATGGAGGAGGTATGCGCACAACTTCAGAAGGAGGAAGGCTCTCTTGGGTTGTTTGGAGGCAAGAAGGGAATGTCCACGGCTCATAAAGCGGAAGAGGCGCAAGCAAACAAGGCAGCGTACCGTGGAGATGGAAGGAAGTATGAGAAGTATGAGGGAAGCTGTGAGCATTGCAAGCGGCAGGGGCATAAGAAGAGTCAGTGCTGGATCCTACATCCACACCTCAGGCCGAGCAAGTTCAACAAGGATAGAGAAGCTAAGGCTCACCTTTCTGCTGAAGCAAGTGGTGCTGGCTCATCAGGGGCTAGTCCAAATGTCAAGGCGGGTGAAAGTGAAGGCAGAGCTCTAACTTCTCAAGAGGTGATCACCAAGGCTGACTTTGAGGCATTCATCCGAGCCCTCAAGGAGTCTGGTAAAATGCTAGGCAACACTCTTGGATACTCATACTCTGCTCATACATTACCTAGTATCTCTGATAAGCTGTTAGACATTTTTAAAACCTCATGTACTGCTACTGCTCATACTAGCATAACTGATAGATTGTTAGGAGTAGTTAAGAGCCTGAAAGCTGAAAATGAAACATCTAGAATCAATACTGCTAGGAGCTTGCATAAACCATTGATAATTGATTCTGGTGCATCTCATCACATGATTAGTGATAACAATCTGATAAAAGACATAGAACCTGCACTTGGTCATGTTATGATTGCAAATGGAGATAGAATTCCCATTAGAGGCATTGGTAAACTGAACTTGTTTAATAAGGATTCAAAAGCTTTTTACATGCCTGAGTTCACCTCTAATCTCTTATCAGTTAAGAAATGCACTACTGATCTTCAATGCAATGTTATTTTCAGTCCTAATGATGTTAAGTTTCAGGATATTAAGAGCAGTAAGTTGATTGGGCAAGGAGCAACCAAGGGGGATCTTTACATGATTGAAGACCTTGCACCTATTTCTAGTTCTTGTTTCTCGTTTAGTTCTGTTTCTTCCTTAAGTACTGATGCTCTGTGGCATGCTAGGCTAGGCCATCCACATGTTAGGGCTTTAAGCATTATGTTACCAGGTGTCATGTTTAAAAATAATGATTGTGAGGCTTGTATTTTGGGTAAACACTGTAAGACTGTTTTTCAAAGATCATCTACTCTTTATGCAAACTGCTTTGATTTAATTCACTCTGATGTTTGGACTGCACCTTGCTTATCTAGGGATGATTACAAGTATTATGTCACATTCATTGATGAAAAATCCAAATACACCTGGTTAACATTGATTAAAACTAAAGATAGGGTCCTTGATGCATTTAAAAATTTTCAAGCCTATGTGACTAACCAATATCATGCCAAGATTAAGATTTTCAGGTCTGATAATGGTGGGGAGTATACTGGGCATGCATTTCGTGATCACCTTGCTCAACATGGGATTCTTCACCAGACTAGCTGCCCATACACTCCACAGCAGAATGGAGTTGCTGAAAGGAAGAACAGACATCTCATGGAGGTGTCCCGGTCCATGATGTTCCACAAAGGGGTTCCCAAGAGGTATTGGAGTGATGCTGTGATGACTGCGTGCTATCTGATCAACAGGATACCAACCAGGATCTTAGCAGATCAATCTCCATTTGAGGTACTTAACAAGAGCAGGCCAGTCTTGGATCACCTGAGGACCTTTGGATGCGTGTGTTATGTTCTTGTACCAGGCGAGCAGAGAAACAAACTAGAAGCAAAGAGCACCAAGGCTATGATGATTGGGTATTCTACTTCACAGAAGGGATACAAATGCTATGATCCTACAGCTAGGAGAGTCCTAGTGTCAAGGGATGTCAGATTCATGGAAGACAAAGGATACTATGATGAGCAGACATGGGAAGACTTGGAGGATCTATCCCAGCCATCAGAAAGAGCTGCTTGCTTGAGAAACATTCTAGAGGGGCTCGGAATTGGAGTGTCCCAGGATCAGAGTAGGCGTCCAGAACCTACTCCAGCTGCAGCAGAAGAACCATCCCACTTTGCACATGAGGGGGGAAGTGAATCAGTTTCTGAACTAGAGGACCAAGGCTTAGAAGAGGCCGGTGAGCTAGGAAACAGAGGAACTGATTCTCCTGTCCAAAGTGGAGAAGGATCAGCAAGGGAAGAACTGAATGAAAGTCAGAATGAAGAAGATCAGAGACAAGGAGAGGCTAGAGCTGAAGCTGAAGAACAGACTGAAGCAGTGACTCCACAAGTAGAAGAAGAACAAGAGATGGCGCAAGAAGGGCCAGTGTTGAGAAGGAGTACAAGGCTGAGAAAGGATCCTTCCAGTTGGGTAAACACGAGAGTGTACTACAATGCCCAAGCTGTGAAGCATCCTACTCAGGCCGTGTGTTCCTTTGCTCAATATCCAGAAGCACATTGTGCATTTATGGTAAACTTAGATGAGAATCACATTCCAAGAAGCTATGAAGAGGCAATGGAAGATAAGGAATGGAAGGAATCAGTAGGAGCTGAGGCAGGAGCTATGATAAAGAATGATACATGGTATGAGAGTGAACTACCAAAAGGGAAGAAGGCTGTGTCTAGTAGATGGATCTTTACAGTCAAGTACAAGGCTGATGGGTCAATTGAGAGGAAGAAGACTAGACTGGTAGCAAGAGGGTTCACTCAGACATATGGAGAAGACTACATTGATACATTTGCTCCAGTTGCAAAGCTACACACCATTCGAATAGTCCTATCAGTGGCTACTAACCTTGGGTGGGATCTTTGGCAAATGGATGTGAAGAATGCATTTCTCCAAGGAGAGTTAGAAGATGAAGTTTACATGCTACCACCTCCGGGCCTAGAAGGGATGGTGAAACCAGGGAATGTGCTGAGATTGAAGAAGGCCATCTATGGGTTAAAGCAATCACCAAGAGCATGGTATCACAAGCTGAGCACAACTCTAAATGGAAGAGGTTTCAGGAAATCAGAGCTTGATCACACTCTCTTCACTCTTACTACACCTACAGGCATTGTTGTGCTTCTTGTATATGTGGATGACATAGTTATCACAGGCAGTGATAAGGTGGGAATCAAGGAGACCAAGGAGTTTCTGAAATCTGTGTTTGACATCAAAGACTTGGGAGAAATGAAGTACTTCCTTGGAATTGAGCTGTGCAGATCAGAAGAAGGGTTGTTCATCTCACAAAGGAAGTATATCTTGGATCTGTTGAAGGAGGCTGGTGCGTATGGAGGAAAGATAGCCAAGATGCCCATGGAGGATGGGTATAAAGCTCCACGTGAGGGGGAGCTAGAAGATAGTAAGGTATTTCATGATCCAAAGCTATACAGGAAGCTTGTGGGGAAGCTGATCTATCTAACCATCACTAGGCCAGACATCTGTTTTGCTGTGAACCAATTGAGTCAGCATATGCAAGCTCCAAGAGAGCATCACTGGCGCATGGTAGAAAGAGTTCTCATGTATCTGAATGGAACTCAAGGGCTTGGTATATGGATGGGTTGTAATGGGAGCACTGAAGCAGTGGGATATTGTGATGCAGATTGGGCTGGAGACAGAACATATAGAAGATCTACAACCGGCTATTGCACATTCATTGGTGGAAACATGGTTACTTGGAAGAGTAAGAAGCAGAAGGTGGTGTCATGCTCAAGTGCCGAGGCTGAGTATAGAGCAATGCTAAAGCTCACAAATGAGTTGGTATGGATTAAAGGAATACTGAATCACTTGGAGATTGAGCAAGCGACACCAATGACCATGCATTGTGACAATCAAGCAGCCATTCACATAGCCACAAACTCGGTGTTCCATGAAAGAACCAAGCATATTGAAGTGGACTGTCATAAAGTGAGGCAGATGATAGTCTTGGGAGTGATACTGCCGTGCTACACAAGGAGTGAGGATCAGTTGGCAGATGTATTCACTAAGGCGGCTAGGCAAAAGACAATGGAGTCAATTCACATAAGGTTGGGACTCCTTGATCTTTCGCCTAAGGGCTGATCTATACACTCTCCTGATCATGAGGTCCTTACTCTTTTTCCCTCATCAGAGTTTTGTCCCAATGGGTTTTCTTTGATGAGGTTTTTAATGAGGGGGAGCTCATGATCCTTCCAAGCTTGACTTGTTCCACATGGTCAAGCTTGAGGGGGAGTGTTGAGATGAGCTGAGGAATATGAGGAGAGTTGTTCAGGGTTGAAGAGGTTGTGATGTTGAGTAGAGGAGAAGGATTGGCCTTAGGGAGAACCGTCCGTACCGGTCCGTACAGGTCCGTACCATGGCCGTACGGCCGTACAGACGGTATCGACCATGCGGTAAAGAAGTGTTACAGCGAGAAGAAGTTCACGTTCGGATCGTGTTTTACCTCGACCAAAGAAGGCATATGACCGTTGATGGATAGAGGAAGAGCGTCTCTACAGGCTGGCACAAGCTGGAAGGATAAGGTTCACTTTTAGAATAGTGACCACGCGTGTGGAGAGGCTCATTGGTTCGATTCAAAGTAAAGGGCTATCTTATCTTTGACCTCACATGCTTAGTCTCTTCTTAAACCATAGTATCACACTCCTATATATTGTAAACACTCTCTCATTAATAAGATTAAGCGGATTATGTTACTCTCTCTCTAGTCTCTCTCTTGCTCATCATGGATCATACATAATCTCCCCATTTCTTTCACAATCTCTTCTAAACTTCTCTTAATCTCTTACCAAATCTCTCTTAATCTCTCAATACCTATTCTACTCTCTAAAATCTCATAGAGATGGCTTGAATTTGTTTAACACTTCAAATGGTGATTGATCCTCCAAGACTCTTGTGGGAATCCGATTGATCAAGTAGCAGGCTGAGATCACAGCATCACTCCAGAATCTCTTTGGGACATTTGTTTGGAACATCATTGATCTTGCAACCTCCATGAGGTGTCGATTCTTTCTCTCAGCCACTCCATTCTGCTGTGGAGTGTAGGGGAAGCTAGTTTGATGAAGGATTCCGTGTGAGGCTAGATGTTGCTTGAAGGCATTGCTTGTATACTCTCCACCATTATCTGATCTGAAAATCTTAAGCTTGGCATTATAATGGTTAGATATATAAGCTTGAAAGTTTTTAAATGCCTCAAGAACTCTATCCTTAGTTTTAATGAGTGTTAACCAGGTGTATTTGGATTTTTCATCAATGAATGTTACAAAATACTTATAGTTTTCCCTAGACAAGCAAGGAGCAGTCCACACATCAGAATGCACAAGATCAAAACATTTCTCATAGATAGTAGTTGAGTTCTTAAAGACTATCTTACAATGTTTGCCCAAGATACATGCTTCACATTCATTATTTTCAAACATGACACCTGGTAACATTAAGCTTAAGGCTCTAACATGTGGGTGACCTAGTCTAGCATGCCACAATGCATTATTATTCAAACTGGAAAAAGAACTAAACGAGCAACTTGAATTGGAAACAGGAGCTATGTCTTCTAGCATATAAAGCTCTCCTTTGGTAACTCCCTTGCCAATCATTTTCCTTGTATCAATATCCTGAAACTTCACATCATTAGGACTAAAGATAACATTGCAATGCAAATCAGTAGTACATCTTTTAACAGATAATAAATTAGATGTGAATTCAGGCATATAAAATGCTTTAGACTCTTTATCAAACAGCTTTAGATTTCCTATTCCTTTAATTGCAATTCTATCACCATTAGCAATCATCACATTTCCACAAGCAGGTTCTATATTTTTAATCAAACTAGTGTCACTAATCATGTGATGAGATGCTCCTGAATCTACAATCAATGGTTTTATCACATTACTAGCTGCAAAGATTCTAGGCAAATCATTCAAGCTGTTTAGAGTTCTAGGTGCTCTAGTAGTCTCAATACTATGACTTAGATATCCATCAGTTCTATCTATATAGGATGCAGCAAGAGAGTATCCTAAAGGAGAGTTCATACAGTTACCATTCTCCTTGAGAGCTTTGATGAGGGCATCAATGTCTGATCTCCTTATCATCTCACCATCAGTGCTCTTCCCCGGAGCGTGTTGGGTAGTTAAGGCCTTTCCTTCACCATCTCGCATTGTCTGCCCAGCTCCGGATGTTCCAGCTTCACTTGCCCCTTCAGACAGATGCACCCTTGCTTCTTTATCCTTCAGGAACTTCGCTGGCTTGAGGTGAGGGTGCAGGATCCAGCATTGGCTCCTCTTGTGGCCCTGCTTCTTGCAATGGTCACACTTCCCTCCAAACTTCCCTTCTTCAGTGCGGTAAGCTGCCTTGTTTGCCTGGATAGTATCAGCTTGGTTTGCAAGTGTGAGCTCCCCCTTGCCTCCGAACAGCCCAACTGATCCCTCTTCTTTTTGTATCTGAGCACACACATCTTCAAGGGAGGGAAGCTTTGGTGACCTCAAGATATGCTTGATGAGATCATTAAAGATCGGATTCAAGGTGAGTAGTAAGCCGAACACTTGATCTTGTTCTCTTCTCTCCATGAGCACATCTTGGTCAGTGGTGTTGGGCCTCAGCATCTCTAGCTCTGACCACAAGGCTCTGAACTTTCCCAAGTGTTTAGTAAACTCCACCTCCTCTTGCACAAGTGTGTTGATTGATCTCTTCAACTCAAACACACGGCTCAGGTTAGATGTGTTACCATAGACCTTTTGGAGTGTCTCCCACAGGTCCTTTGGCGTCTCACAGTAGCTGTATGCTTCCAAGATTGAGGCTTCAAGTGACCTATGTAGCACCGTAAGCACCTTCAAGTCATCCTGATCCCACTTCTCTTGATCTGCCACCACCAGCTCTTGACCGCCTTCTCCTTCTTTAGCAACTGGTCTTGGAGCTCCACCAGAGATATGGCTCCATAGACCCTTGCTCCCAACCGCCGCTTTCACCAAGCGAGACCACAACAGGTAGTTAGTACCACCCTTCAACGTAACCGCAACCGAGAGAGTCTTGCTCTTGCTTTCCTCCATTCCAAATGCTTTAAAGAACAACCGTAGGTGAAATGAGGCTGAAGATTAATGAGATTAGAAACCAGAATATGAGCAACCTGCCTCTGATACCATATTAGAGATTAAGAGAATGAAATGATTTAGAGAAGATTAAGGAACAGAATGTGAGATTATGAAGAGTTTAGGTGAGAATCATGATTAAGAGAGTATGAATGTAGAGAGATAGACTCAGAATTGTATATCTATTATTAATGACAAGAGTTACAATATATAGTGAGAGATCATTAGGGTTTTCGAAATCATAAAGAGGAGCTAAGCATGTGAGGTCAACAAGGTTAGGATAAGCTCTCTTTAACTCGGCCAATCAGAGTTCCCACATGCTTGGAGCATCTAGGATCTTGGACAAAGATGCTCTTGCCTTTCCAGCTGTGCCAGCCTGTAAAGCCGCGCCTCTCTTATCCTCCAACGGTCTGATTCATCAGCCAAAGCCCCTTCTCTTCCCATAAGTTACTTGGGTAACTTCTTGTAACCGCGGTCGAGGTTTCACCTGTCTGAATGTGTACGGACCGTACGGCCTTGTACGGCCTTGTACGGTCATGCCAATGTGAACCTATCCCATCACACCAATGCTTAACATACTCTCTTCAGTCTTCACCCCTTACTACTTCACACTTGTATATTCAACTCTTCTCAACAGTTTAGGATCCTGATAAGGTTTGCTGTCTTAAATCTCCCCCTCTCGTGGGACTTTGTAGCCATCCTCCATAGGCATCCTTGCTGTCTTGCCTCCATAAGCACCTGCACCTTTCAAAAGATCAAGTGTATACTTCCTTTGGGACATGAACAAACCTTCCTTGGATCTACATATCTCAATTCCAAGAAAGTATTTCATTTCTCCCAAGTCTTTAATCTCAAACATGGATTTAAGGAACTCCTTGGTTGCTATGATACCTTCCTTATCACTTCCTGTGATAATGATATCATCAACATTCACAAGGAGTGCAATCATACCTGAGGGAGTCGTGAGTGTGAAGAGAGTGTGATCTAGTTCAGACTTCTTGAAGCCTCGGCCATTGAGAGTAGTGCTCATCTTCAGCCCATAGATAGCTTTCTTCAACCTCAACACATTCCCTCTCTTCACTAAGTGTTCAAGGCCTGGAGGTGGATGCATATACACTTCATCCTCAAGTTCACCTTGTAGAAAGGCATTCTTCACATCCATTTGCCATAACCCCCATCCAAGATTCACAGCCAAGCTTAATACAATCCGGATTGTGTGTACTTTGGCTACTGGTGCAAAGGTTTCTATGTAATCTTCTCCATAAGTTTGAGTGAAACCTCTTGCAACTAGCCTTGACATCTTCCTCTCAATCTTTCCATCAGCCTTGTACTTGATTGTGAATATCCATCTACTAGTCACAGCCTTCTTCCCTTTTGGTAACTCACTCTCATACCATGTATCATTCTTGATCATAGCTCCTGCCTCAGCTCCAACTGACTCCTTCCATTCTTTATCCATGATTGCTTCTTCATAGCTTCTTGGGATGTAATTCTCATCCAAGTTAACCATGAAGGCACAATGTTCTTCAGGGTATTGAGCAAAGGAACACACAACTTGAGAGGGATGCTCCACAGCTTGGGCATTGTAGTACACTCTCGTGTTTACCCAGCTAGAAGGATCCTTCCTCAGCCTTGTGCTCCTTCTTAGTGGCTGCACAACCGGTTCTTCTTCCTGTTGTTCTTCTACTACTTCATCTTGAGAAGGCGTTTGTATCACACCATGATCATGCCCATGACCATCAGAGCCTATGCTCTCTTCTCCTTCATTCTCTACTCCTCCTTCATCTTGGTTAGCCTCCTGTGTGGGCTCCTCATACTCCTCTCCTCTCTCATGATCAAGGTGGGATGGTGAACCAACTTCAGGAGGTGTGGTTGCGTGAACTCTCGGATCCTGGGATGTACTGATTCCAAGACCTTCAAGAATGATCCGCAAGGTGGTGGCCTTGTCTGATGTTAAGTCCTTCAGGTCTTCTTGATTCTTTTCTTCATAGTATCCTCTATCTTCCAAGAACTTCACGTCTCTAGAAACAAGTACTCTCCTTGCTATAGGATCATAGCATTTGTATCCTTTCTGTGTAGCTGAGTATCCTAAGAACACAGCCTTAGTGCTTCTTGCTTCTAGCTTGTTGCGCATCTCTCCTGGTTTGAGTACAAAGCATAGACATCCAAAGACCTTCAAGTAATCAAGAGCTGGCTTGTACTTGTTCAGAACTTCAAATGGAGCCTTCTCATGCAGAATCTTGGTTGGAGTTCTGTTTATCAAGTAACAAGCAGTAGCAACCGCATCACTCCAAAATCTCTTTGGAACATTACTCTGAAACATGAGTGACCTTGCCACTTCCATGAGATGCCTATTCTTCCTCTCAGCCACACCATTTTGCTGTGGAGTATACGGACAGCTTCTCTGATGTAGGATCCCATGTTGTGATAAGTGTTGCTTGAATGCATGGCTTGTGTACTCTCCTCCATTATCTGATCTAAAAATTTTAATCTTAGCATGATAATGGTTAGTTACATAAGTTTGAAAGTTCCTAAATGCATCAAGCACCCTATCTTTGGTCTGAATTAAGGTTAACCAGGTGTATTTGGATTTTTCATCAATGAATGTGACAAAATACTTATAACTATCTCTAGATAGGCAAGGGGCAGTCCACACATCTGAATGAATTAGATCAAAGCAATTATCATAAACGGTAGTAGACTTTTGAAACACAGTTCTACAATGCTTGCCTAAAATGCAAGCTTCACAATCTTTGTTCTCAAACACAACACCTGGTACCATTAAGTTCAATGCTTTAACATGAGGGTGTCCTACTCTAGCATGCCACAATGCATTTTTATTCAACAAAGAAGCAGAAGTAAACGAGCAACTATAATCAGCAACAGAAGTGAGTTCTTCAAGCATATAGAGATCTCCCTTAGTCACCCCTTTCCCAATCAATCTGCTGTTCTCAATATCCTGAAACTTCACTTCATTAGAACTAAAGATAACATTGCATTGTAAATCATTAGTACATCTCTTTACAGATAATAGGTTTGATGTGAATTCAGGCATGTAAAACGCTCTAGATTCTTTGTTAAACAACTTAAGCTTTCCTATTCCCTTAATAGGTATCTTATCTCCATTTGCTATCATCACATGCCCATGAGTAGGTTCTATATCCTTAATCAAGTTCTCATCACTTATCATATGATGTGATTGTTGAGTTGAGTTGATTTTATGAGTATGGAGAGAAGAGGAGTTGAAGAGAAGAAGAGATGGGGAAGCTTAGGGAGTTTGGGAGTGAATGGTACGGACGTCCGTACAAGGCCGTACATGGCCGTACCGTCCGTACCAAAGGTCTCGACCAAAACTTACCCAACCTCGACCAACTGAAACGGTAACAAGGAAATGTTACCTTGGGGACTTAAGGAGAAGGGATCAGACCGTTGAGTGGATAAGGGAAGAGCGTGCCAGGCTGGAACAGGCTGTAAAGAGGCAAAGCGTGTGAGCCTTATCATCCAATCATCCAGAAAGCAACCTTGACTCTACATGCTTCAATAGTGCCCATTTCGACTCTTGTAAACCCTTATGCTTTCCATATAAATATGTAACCTCACTCATTAATAAGATTAAGCAGTTCTGAGTCTCTCAAATCTCTTAAGACACAATGATTCTCTCTTAGACACTAAACGGCTCTCTAGTCTCTTAATCTTTCACAAACTTCTCTTAATCACTTCTTAAACTCTTTCTTTTATTCTGATTACTCTAAGGATCTCTTAATCTCATATGGTATCAGAGCCAGGTTCATTTGAATCTGGGGTTTGATCTTTAGAGAGTTACAAGCTAACGGCTTTGAAGCTTCACGCGAGTAGTCTTGAAGGTGTTGAAGCTGTGATACGTTCTAGTTGAAGCTGTGCTACGTTCTGTGTGTTTGCGTGATTCTAGAATCAAGGTTGTTGTGTACGAGATTCAAGATTCAAGTTTTCAAGTCAAGCAAAGATGGAACATGGGATGAACATGAGGATGAAGGTAGCGGTTACTTTCAAAGGTAGCAACTACCTTGTGTGGTCTCGGATGGTGAAGACTGCGGTGGGAAGTAAGGGTTTGTGGGGGCACATCACAACAGGGGAGGCTCCGAAACTCATTACTCAGGGAGGAGATCAAGAAGAGGTCTCCAATGAAGCGGCTGTGGAGAAATGGCAACAAGAAGACATGCTGGTGATGACGGTTCTACACGCATCCTTGGACCCAGCTATCTTGGATGCCTACAGCTACTGTGAATCAGCCAAAGAGCTGTGGGACACGCTGAAGAATGTGTATGGGAACACTTCCAACCTCAGCCGTGTGTTTGAAGTGAAGCTAGCGATCAACCGTCTTGCACAAGAGGACATGGAGTTCATTAAGCACTTGGGGAGGTTCAGGTCCTTATGGTCAGAGCTGGAGATGCTGAGGCCGAGCACAACTGATCCAGATCAGTTGAATGAGAGGCGCGAGCAAGACAAGGTGTTTGGGTTGCTTCTCACACTGAACCCGGCCTACACTCAACTCATCCAGCACATGTTGAGGTCAGACAAGCTTCCGGACCTTGAGGAGGTGTGTGCACAAATCCAAAGGGAGCAGGGATCTATGGGGTTGTTTGGAGGAAAGGGGGAGCTCTCTCTTGCAAATCAAGCAGCTCATGAGGACTCAACCGAGGCTCCACAAGCAAACAAGGCATCTCACGGGAAGTACGAGGACAGGAAGTTCAATGGCAACTGTGATCATTGCAAGAAGCATGGTCATAAGAAGAGCCAATGCTGGATACTACACCCACACCTCAAGCCGGCCAAGTTCATGAAGGAGCGTGAGGGAAGGGCAAATGTGACTGAAGGTTCAAGTGGAGCTGGCACCAGCAAGACGAGTGAAGCGGATGGGCTTGGAGGCAATGATGGGAATGGGAAGTCTCTGGTGGCTTACACGGGCGCCTCAAGCTCACGCAGCAATGATGACTACATCAAGAGATCAGACCTTGATGCTCTCTTCAAAATGCTAAAGGAAAACGGTAACACTTATGGTTATTCCTTTGGAGCTTCTATGATTGCATATAAGGATGATCACTTGATTAGAGAACTAGTAGAACGGTTAGAAGCTAGGAATGAGTATAGAAATGCTCACATTGCATGAACTGATAGGATGCATCCATTACTTAGTAATCTATGTCATAATGCTAAACGAGTAGGTAAACCATTGATTGTTGATTCTGGTGCATCACATCATATGATAAGTGATGAGAACTTGATTAAGGATATAGAACCTACGCATGGGCATGTGATGATAGCAAATGGGGATAAGATACCTATTAGAGGAATAGGAAAGCTTAAGTTGTTTAACAAAGAATCTAGAGCTTTTTACATGCCTGAATTCACATCAAACCTATTATCTGTGAAGAAATGTACTAATGATTTACAATGCAATGTTATCTTTAGTCCTAATGATGTGAAGTTTCAGGATATTGAGAGCAGCAGATTGATTGGGAAATGGGTGACTAAGGGAGATCTCTATATGCTTGAAGAACTCACTTCTGTTCCTGATTATAGTTGCTCGTTTACTTCTGCTTCTTTGTTGAATAAAAATGCATTGTGGCATGCTAGAGTAGGACACCCTCATGTTAAAGCTTTGAACTTAATGGTACCAGGTGTTGTGTTTGAGAACAAAGATTGTGAAGCTTGTATTTTAGGCAAGCATTGTAGAACTGTGTTTCAAAAGTCTACTACCGTTTATGATAATTGCTTTGATCTAATTCATTCAGATGTGTGGACTGCTCCTTGCTTATCTAGAGATAGTTATAAGTATTTTGTCACATTCATTGATGAAAAATCCAAATACACCTGGTTAACCTTAATTCAGACCAAAGATAGGGTACTTGATGCATTTAGGAACTTTCAAACTTATGTAACTAACCATTATCATGCTAAGATTAAAATTTTGAGATCAGATAATGGAGGAGAGTACACAAGTCATGCATTCAAGCAACACTTATCACAACATGGGATCCTACATCAAACAAGCTGTCCGTATACTCCACAGCAAAATGGAGTGGCTGAGAGGAAGAATAGGCACCTCATGGAAGTGGCAAGGTCTCTTATGTTTCAGAGTAATGTTCCAAAGAGATTTTGGAGTGATGCGGTTGCCACTGGTTGTTACTTGATCAACAGAACTCCAACCAAGGTTCTGAATGAGAAGACTCCATTTGAAGTTCTGAACAGGTACAAACCAGCACTTGATTACTTGCGAGTCTTTGGATGCCTATGCTTTGTGCTCAAACCAGGAGAGATGATCAACAAGCTAGAAGCAAGAAGTACTAAGGCTGTGTTCATAGGATACTCAGCTACACAGAAAGGATACAAATGCTATGATCCTATAGCAAGGAGAGTTCTTGTATCTAGAGATGTGAAGTTCTTGGAAGATAGAGGATACTATGAAGAAAAGAACCAAGAAGACCTGAAGGACTTAACATCAGACAAGGCCACCACCTTGCGGATCATCCTTGAAGGTCTTGGAATCAGTACATCCCAGGATCCGAGGAATCACGCAACTACACCTCCTGAAGTTGATTCACCATCCCACCTTGATCATGAGGGAGGAGAGGAGCATGAGGAGCCTATGCAAGAGGCTAATCAGGATGAAGGAGGAGTAGAGAATGAAGGAGAAGAGAGCATAGGCTCTGATGGTCATGGTCATGATCATGGTGTGAGACAAACACCTTCTCAAGATGAAGTGGTAGAAGAACAACAGGAAGAAGAACCGGTTGTGCAGCCACTAAGAAGGAGTACAAGGATAAGGAAGGATCCTTCTAGCTGGGTAAACACGAGAGTGTACTACAATGCCCAAGCTGTGGAGCATCCTTCTCAAGCCGTGTGCTCCTTTGCTCAATATCCAGAAGAACATTGTGCCTTCATGGTTAACTTGGATGAGAACTACATCCCAAGAAGCTATGAAGAAGCAATCATGGATAAAGAATGGAAGGAGTCAGTTGGAGCTGAGGCAGGAGCTATGATCAAGAACGATACATGGTATGAGAGTGAGTTACCAAAAGGAAAGAGGGCTGTGACTAGTAGATGGATATTCACAATCAAGTACCAAGCGGATGGAAAGATTGAGAGGAAGAAGTCAAGGCTAGTTGCAAGAGGTTTCACTCAAAATTATGGAGAAGATTACATAGAAACCTTTGCACAAGTAGCTAAACTACACACAATCCGGATTGTATTAAGCTTGGCTGTGAATCTTGGATGGGGGTTATGGCAAATGGATGTGAAGAATGCGTTCCTACAAGGGGAACTTGAGGATGAAGTGTATATGCATCCACCTCCAGGCCTTGAACACTTAGTAAAGAGTGGGAATGTGTTGAGATTGAAGAAAGCCATCTATGGACTGAAGCAATCACCAAGAGCTTGGTACAACAAGTTGAGCACTACTCTAAATGGCCGAGGCTTCAAGAAGTCTGAACTAGATCACACTCTCTTCACTCTCACGACTCCCTCAGGTATGATTGCACTCCTTGTGTATGTTGATGATATCATTATCACAGGGAGTGATAAGGGAGGTATCATAGCAACCAAGGAGTTTCTTAAATCCATGTTTGAGATTAAAGACTTGGGAGAAATGAAATATGATATCTTGCATATTTACATTGTTTTATCCATTTATTCATGTGCATTTTCATCATATAGATTAGGACTTAGCCATGTCTAGGTTGCATTTTGCATGCATATGTCTCTATCAGGTATTCGAGTACCACATGGAGTTTCTGGAGACATTTGGGTGCATTTGGAGCTCAAAAGGAGGTGATTAGAGTGATCCTTGGACGAGCACTGCCGGAGCGACCTCTCGGAGCGACGGCATGAGGTCGCTGTGCACCACATCCCGGAGCGACTCATCCAGAGCGACTGCACAAGGTCGCTCGCGCTTTCACGTCTGGAGACACACATTTACACCTCGGAGCGACCTTCCAGAGCGACGTGTTGAAGTCGCTCCCGAAGCTCAGAGCGACCATACCAGAGCGACAGGGAGAAGTCGCTCGCGTTTTCATCACCCGGAGACGCGAGAACGAGCCCGGAGCGACCTCTCGCAGCGACACAGCGAGGTCGCTCCCGAAGCCTGGAGCGACTTGTCGGAGCGACGGGCTGAGGTCGCTCCGTGTTTTGTTTCTGCTCGAACTTGTGATTTCTCAAGGGCATTTTGGTCATTTCATTATGCACGTTTTTATTTTCTAAACCTATGTTTTATTACTCTGTAAGCCACCAGGAGGCAGATCATCTTTGTTCTTAGAAAAAACCACCAAAAACCTTTGGAAAGTCATCTCTTTGAATCAATTGATCAGTTTATTATTGAAATTCTGTGTTCTTATTTATTTTCTGTGTTTCTCTACATGATTAATCTGAAATCCACCATGGGTTTAAGAGGAATCATGGAGATTAGTGAGTAATCACCTTTTGAATTCATGGGTTAGGGAGATTAAGGGTGATTAGGTTAGAACTAGGATGTTTTAGTGTAGATCATTCATATTTCCTTGCTAGTAGAGTGAACATAAAGCATCTTCTGAGTTGGCCACTCAGTTGTTGATCCTTAGGCATTTCTCACCCGAAAGGTGTTCGATGAAATGCCCGAGACAACTCTCCTAGACTTTTAGCATACTTTGCGAAAGACATTTGTTGTTAAAGATGCTAAGATAGCTAATAGACTTGTTAGTAATGATTGCTTTCATATATTCAACCAAAGACATTTGATGTTTGAATTGTGTTAAGTAAATGAACATTCATCTAGACATAGAGTTTGTTTAGGATTGTGTCTAAGCTTAAGGTTAATAGATTGATTGATCGTTTGCCATCTTTAGTTCGAAGCTTGATCACCCGATGTCTAATCCCTATATCCATGAGTTCTCTTTTCCAATAGTTAAGAAAGTATCGTTTAGTTATTCCTATTAATTAGTCATAGTTAAAAACCATCTAAATCATTGGTTGCACTTAGATTAAGTGATTACTTGCATTCTCGGTGCTTTGATATCTCTCAGAACTGGTTCGACAATCTTTTATACTACAACATTTGTCTTAGGAGCCTTGAAAACTCCTAACATCAAATTGGCGCCGTTGCCAAATTCTGAGTAGATTTGAACATTGAGATTTAGTCAATTGCTTGAGACTAAGTCATTTTTATTTTCTTTTGTTACTGACTCTTCTTCACCTCCCTTTAATCTACAGGTGTATGAACTTGAGGAGCAAGGGTCCATCAAACCTAGTTCCAAGAGCAGCAGACATCAGAGCTTTAGAGAGAGAGTGTGCTAGAAAGAGAAGAGAAGAAGAACATCAGGCTCAATTGCAGAGACTGAACACTGACATGGGAGACGTTCATCAAGAAGATGCAGGCGTCAATGGCGCTAACAACAATGGTCCACCTAACCAACAGCGAGCAGCTCGCCCCATTGGCACTTACGACCGTCCCAACATTCATGGTCATAGATTGGGAATCCGAGCACCCGCCGTGGCAGCCAACAACTTTGAGATCAAGTCAGGACTCCTCAACGTGATTGAGAACAACAAGTATCATGGCTTGGCTCTAGAGGATCCATTTGATCACTTGGACAGGTTCGACAGCTACTGTGGGTTGTCAAAAACCAATGGTGTGTCCGAAGATGCCTTAAAGCTCAAGCTATTCCCTTTCTCTTTGGGGGATAAGGCACGTCAGTGGGAGAAGTCTCTACCCAGCGACTCCATTACCACTTGGGATGACTGCAAGAAAGCATTCTTGGAGAAGTTCTTCTCTACTTCAAGAACTGCTAAGCTGAGAAACGAGATCTCCAGCTTTCAACAGAAGGGCTTGGAAGGTTTCAGTGAAGCCTGGGAGAGATTCAAGGGCTATCAAGCTCAATGCCCACACCATGGTTTCTCTAAGGAGAGCTTGCTGAGCACATTCTACCGTGGTGCTCTCCCTAAGTACAGAGCCAGACTGGATACAGCTAGTAATGGGTTTTCTTGGGGAGAACTGAGGAGGATGCAGAGGAGCTGGTTGACAACATGGTTAAGAGTGATGCAGTCTACAGTGGAGACCACGACAGAAGCAGTAGAACTGAGGATAAGCAAACGAGGAAGGAGTTGAAAGCTCTACAGGATAAGATAGACATCCTCCTTGCTGATAAAGCTACCCAAGAGCAGCTGCACTTTGTCGGCAACCCAAGCCAAGAGACACCAGCTGTTGTCCATGAAGTTGAGGGTTTGGAAGGTCAGGAAGAGCTGTGTTTCATCAACAACAATGGTAGCTGGTACAAGAAAGAACCCAACTTTCAGTACAACAACTACCAACAGAAGTCCTATTCCAACAACCAGCAGAGTGGTTATCAGCCTCGGAACAATCAGCAAGGCAGCTATCAACCTCAGCAGAACCCTCCTCCTGGTTTCAACAACAAGGGCAACCATTCTTCCCAACAACAATCTAATCCCTCTACCTCCACTCCTCAAGTCAGCAGCACTGATGCTCTACTGAAACAAATCCTGGAGTCTCAAACAAGAAGTGAGAAGCATGTTGGCTATGAGTTGAAGAATCTTCACTCAAAGGTTGATGGGAGCTACAATGAGCTCAACAACAAGTTCAGAGCTTTGGAGAACCAGTTTGCTGCCATGAACACAAGAGGCAGCTGCTAGAGAAGTACAAAGCTTTGTTTGACAAGCAAATGAGTGAAGTCCAAGTCACAATGCCCATTATAGATGCTTTCATGCTGATCCCTCAATACAGCAAGTTCCTAAAAGATGTTGTAGCTGCAAAGAAGAAAGAGATGGAGGGCATGGTGATTCTCACTCATGAGTGCAGTGCTATCATTCAGAGGCTGGTCATTCCAAAGAAGCTAGAAGATCCTGGATGCTTCACATTACCTTGCGCTCTTGGGCCTATGGTATTTGATAGATGTCTCTGCGATTTGGGAGCCAGTGTCAGCTTGATGCCCCTATCCGTTGCTAAGAAGCTGGGTTTCACTCAGTACAAGAAGTGTAGACTTTCTCTGGTATTGGCTGATCGTTCAGTGAAGTACCCTGTGGGTATCTTGGAGGACCTCCCAGTGATGGTCGGAAATTATGAGATCCCTACAGACTTTGTGGTGCTTGAAATGGGTGAAGAAGCTCAAGATCCTTTAATCCTTGGAAGACCTTTCTTAGCCACAGCAGGAGCTATTGTTAATGTGAAAGAAGGCAAGATTGATCTCCATCTGGGTAAAGGGCACGTTCTGCATTTCGACATCAAGGAAGTAATGAGGAGGCCAACAGTTAAGGACAAGTGTTCTACATCGAAGAGATGGATGCCCTTGCTGATGAACTCCTAGAAGAGTTGTCACTAGAGGACCCTCTACAGCATGCTTTAACTGTAGAGAAAGAGGCTGAGGTGATTGAGAACCTGGAGAGTACTGCCTATGGGATGATGCTGGATTCACACCAGGCGTTTTTCAGTAAGGACCAGTACGAGGAGCTTCCACAGATGGTTCACCAACAAGTCTCAGTCACTCAACGAGAGGACAACCAGCAGGATGACTGGAGTGAACTAAAGGCACCTAAAGTGGAGCTTAAACCTCTTCCCCATGGTGTAAGGTATGCATTCCTTGGTCCTAATGAAACTTACCCTGTCATTGTGAGTAGTGAACTTACTGAGAATGAGCTATCTGAACTTTTGAAAACACTTAAAAGATTTAGAAAGGCAATAGGTTACTCACTAGATGACATCAAGGGGATATCACCCTCTTTGTGCATGCATAGGATACATCTTGAGGATGAATCAATGACTTCTATCGAGCATCAAAGAAGGTTAAATCCTAACCTGAAGGATGTTGTAAAGAAAGAGATTCTTAAACTCCTAGATGCTGGTGTTATTTACCCTATCTCAGATTCTAAATGGGTATCACCTGTGCATGTTGTACCAAAGAAAGGTGGTATCACTGTGATCAAGAATGACAAGGATGAATTGATACCAACAAGAACCATCACAGGTCATAGAATGTGCATTGATTACCGAAAACTAAACTCTGCATCTAGAAAGGATCATTTTCCACTACCATTTATTGATCAGATGCTTGAGAGACTTGCGAATCACCCATTCTATTGTTTCCTTGATGGATACTCAGGATTTTTCCAAATCCCCATACATCCCAATGATCAAGAGAAAACGACATTCACATGTCCCTATGGCACCTTTGCATATCGAAGGATGCCATTTGGTCTATGTAATGCTCCAGCTACCTTTCAAAGGTGCATGATGTCAATTTTCTCTGATCTGATTGAGGATGTTGTGGAGGTATTCATGGATGATTTCTCTGTCTACGGATCTTCGTTTTCTGCTTGTTTGTCAAATTTGTGCAGGGTCCTACAGAGATGTGAAGACACCAACCTTGTGCTGAATTGGGAGAAGTGTCACTTCATGGTCAAAGAAGGGATTGTGCTAGGACACAAGATTTCAGAGAAGGGGATTGAGGTGGATAAAGCCAAAATCGATGTTATGGTTGGTCTGCCTCCACCAAAGACAGTGAAAGACATCCGGAGTTTTCTTGGTCATGCTGGATTCTACAGGAGGTTCATCAAGGACTTCTCCATGATCACTAGACCTTTGACCAGGTTGCTGTGCAAGGAAGCTACCTTCAGTTTTGATGTGGAATGTCTACAAGCTTTCAAGAAGCTGAAGGGTGAACTCGTTAGTGCCCCAATTGTCCAGCCACCTGATTGGGATCTCCCTTTTGAGATCATGTGTGACGCCAGTGACTATGCTGTGGGAGCTGTTCTGGGGCAGAAGAAAAATGGCAAAACCCATGTGATCTACTATGCCAGCCAAACCCTCAATGATGCTCAAATGAGGTATGCCACAACAGAGAAGGAGATGCTGGCAATTGTTTTTGCCTTTGAGAAGTTCAGGAGCTACTTGGTTGGGTCTAAAGTCATTGTCTACACAGATCATGCTGCCTTGAGACACCTTCTGGCCAAGAAAGATGCAAAACCCAGGCTTTTGAGGTGGATCCTTTTGCTCCAAGAGTTTGATATGGAGATCAAGGACAAACCAGGAGTTGAGAATGGAGTAGCTGATCATTTGTCCAGGTTGAGGATAGAGTCTGGTGTCCCTATTGACGAAGGACTTCCTGAAGAGCAGATCATGGCTATCGAAGCAGTGATAGCAGTTTGTGAGACTGGTAGGAAGCTGGAAGAAGTCAAAGCAACAGAGGAGAAAGAACCTTGGTATGCTGATTTGGTTAACTACCTAGCCACAGGAAGAGAACCTTTGAATCTTGTAGGCTATGCCAAGAAGAAGTTCTACAAGGATGTGAAAAGATATTACTGGGACGAGCCCTACCTCTACATTCTCTGCAAAGATCAACTTTATAGGAGAGTGGTTACAAATGAGGAGATTGATGGGATCCTTGCACAGTGTCATGGATCATCCTATGGAGGACACTTTGCCACCTTCAAGACAGTTGCAAAAGTATTACAAGCTGGATTCTGGTGGCCACACATGTTCAAGGATACACAAGCCTTTGTTTCGAAGTGTGATTCTTGCCAAAGAAGAGGAAACATCACCAAGAGGAATGAGATGCCTCAAAATCCAATCCTTGAAGTTGAAGTGTTTGATGTCTGGGGTATTGACTTCATGGGACCATTTCCATCATCTTTTGGCAACAAATATATCCTTGTGGCTGTTGATTATGTCTCCAAATGGGTGGAAGCCATTGCAAGCCCCACCAATGATGCTAGAGTTGTAATCAAGATGTTCAAGAGCATCATCTTCCCAAGGTTTGGAGTCCCAAGAGTTGTAATCAGTGATGGAGGTTCCCACTTCATTAACAAACTGCTTGAGGGACTTCTCAAGAAGAACGGTGTGAAGCACAAGGTGGCAACTCCTTATCATCCCCAAACAAGTGGCCAAGTTGAGATCTCTAACAGGGAGATCAAATCTATTCTGGAGAAGATTGTGGGGATTACAAGGAAGGATTGGTCCAATAAGCTTGACGATGCACTTTGGGCTTATAGGACAGCGTACAAGACACCACTGGGTACCACACCTTTCAACCTAGTGTATGGGAAAGCTTGCCATCTGCCAGTGGAGCTTGAGTACAAGGCACTATGGGCAATAAAGTTGCTGAACTTTGACATCAAGAGTGCCAAGGAGAAAAGGCTCTTTCAGCTACACGAGCTTGATGAGATAAGAATGGATGCTTTTGAGAACTCAAGAATCTACAAGGAGAAGACTAAGGCTTTCCATGACAAGAACATCCTGAAGAGAGAGTTTAAAGAAGGTGACCAAGTTCTTCTCTACAACTCTAGGCTGAAGTTGTTTCCAGGAAAGCTTAAGTCAAGGTGGTCCGGTCCTTTCAAGGTCAAGGAGGTTAGACCATATGGAGCAATAGTTTTGTGGAGCACTGATGGAAGAGACTTCACAGTCAATGGACAAAGGGTTAAGCTCTACATGGCTACTGCACCAGAGGAAGATGGGGTTTCAACTCCACTGTCTGATCCTACCCCGGCCTAATCTAAAAGGAGGCAAAGTCAAGCTCGGGACTTAAAACAAGCTCACTTGGGAGGAAGTCCCATGCGTATCCTTGTATATATTGCATTGGTGTTTTCATTTTTCATCTTATTGCATAAAAAAAAAAAAGAGAGAAAGGTTGTATGCAGGTACCTGATCGATTCATTTTTGAGCAGGAGTCGTGTGTGGGAGCGAGATCTCACAGCGACACCTCAAAGTCGCTCCAGCTGGGAGCGAGGTTTCGAGAGCGACACCTAGAAGTCGCTCGCGGTTTCGTCGTGGGCTCGAGAAAAATCAGCTCAGAGCGAGGTCTCTGGAGCGACACTCCAAGGTCGCTCGCGGTTTCGTCGAATCGCGACGCGAGGAAACGACTCGGGAGCGACCTCTCCTAGCGACACCCTCACGTCGCTCCCGACCCGGTCCAGGTAAGTTTCCTAACTCTAAACCCCGGTTTGATTCAAGTAAACCGACCCTAGACCAACCTAAACCGAACCGGACGACCCTAAACCTACCCCAACCCTGCGACTCCAACTCTATCCCTCTCCCCTCCTCTCACAAACTCTCTAAAACTCATCCACACCAAAATCCCCAAAACTTTCTCAATTCTCACCCAAATCAACTGCTTCTTGCTTCTAAATCCAAGCTTTCGCCCCTGTAGTCTATTCCTCACCACCCATTCACCATTTCCTTTCATCCAGAGCAAGGTATTGAGTTTTAAAATTCAAATTCGTAGGTCCATGAACCCTAGAATTTGAAAGTCGAAATTTGGTCATGTTCTTGCTAGATTGTGGTGAAATAGACTAGGGAAAGTTTATCTATCATGTTGGGTTGTTGAATTAACTGTGAAATTGAGTTTAATTTGCACTTTGGCAAAATTAGGGTTCATGGATTTGGGGGTTTTTCGAATTTGACCTTAATTGGGTGTGTTTGCGGGTGCACTAGATGCGTTAAGATGTTACATTGTTGCATTGTGTTGAACTTGAGTTTAAACTGAAAAATTCATCTGTTAAGTTCACTCTTTCAAAATGTTCGCTTGCAAAGTCTTGTTTTTCTTCACTTCCATCTACTTATCCCTTTCCAAGTTTGTAACTTTTCAGGTGAAAATGGTCAAGAAGACAAAGAGCAGGTTGGAAGCTGAGAGGCAAGAAGCCGAAAGTCAAGAGTTTGCACTAAGAGGAAAAGCGTTAACCAGCGAGCCAACTGGCTCAGGGACGCAGAGGACTGTGCGACAGCAGACGTTGGCTGCAAGGAAATCGAAAGAACAAGAGAAGAGGGCAGGGAAAAGTGTAGCAGTTCCCACCCATGAGGAAGGTGAAACTGAGAGTGATGATGAGCCAGCACCTACGAAGAAAGCCAAGATGTCAAAGGGCAAAGGGGTTGCTGTTGATCGAGACAGGGCAAAAACTCCATCTGTGGAGGAACTGTATGATCACTTGAAGAATGGGGTCACTTGGGCTCCAACCAGGTTCGCCGACCTCGATTTGCTGAAGGAGTTGGGCCTAGAATCTGATATTGAGGCGATGCTGGGACATTTGAAGATGCCAAAACTCCTCACCATGGCTCATCCTTTCTACAAGGATGTGAGGCAAGGATGGGTCACTTACCACGACACGGCGCATGTGAGGCAAGGATGGGGAAAAATCAGCTTCAAGGTCAATGGAAGAGAGTACAACATGAACTTCAAAGACATTGGGAGGGTCATGGGATTCCAAGACCTAGAAGACCACTCCCTTCCCAAGTGTGAGAACCTTCCCACAGAGCTTTGGAAGTTGATCACTGGAAACCGACACTCCACCGGGGATGACAAGAACTCACACATCCGACACCCGTCTGTACGCTACCTCCACAGATTGCTAGTCCATGCTTTCTACCCACGGAAGCAAGCTGGTACTGTTTCTGAGGAGGACATGCGACTGCTCTGCCCGGCTATCCGTCCCTACACTCAACCTGGAGTGTTACCTCTTCCCAGCACTGACATCTATGCTACATTTGGGATGGTCAGTTTCTTCGTGGGCCGTCTCGAACACTACAGAGACTGGGCGTGGTACACCACTGATTCGCGCCCAAAGATGGGGATAGGCGGAATGATCACACCACTGCTCCAATTTCTGAATGTTCCCTTGGGAAAGGACGCAGCGGGGCCCAGGTTCATTGATGGCACCTACTTGAGGATCGCCACCTATTTCAGTGGGATGTATGGGAACGACTACGTCTACCACTACTACTTGCAGGGCAAGCCAGTCGAGGTGGTCCTTCCGAACCGGAACCTGACGAGTTTAGAGATACCTGGAGCTATCAGCTTCAACATTCCCCAGGAGTACTTTCTTGGGGAACACGGGCCTCTCGATCCAATTCAAGCAGCTCCATCAAGGAGAAGGAGTGTCCCTACGCAACCTGATTCGCCTGTTGCAGACACCTCTGAGCATATCTATGGACCTCCGCGCTACTACTTCAAGCCCCATGACGGAGTCCTTCCTCCTGGAGCTCTCCGTGATGCTCATGACCACATTGGTCGTCTCCAGAGGTGGAACAAAGCTCAGGACAGAACGATAGAAAAGCTCAAGGATAAGTGCAAGGCACTCAGCAAGACTGTGAAAAAGCAGGCAAAGACTTCAGCAAAGTTCATGAAGAAAGTAGCTGATGTTTTAACTAGGGGAGGAATAGCTGGATGTAGCTCAGCTGATTTCGCTTTCGCGAACACCTCAAACCCCCAGCCTGCACCCCCGCCTGATGCTCTTGGTTTCCCCCTCACTGCTGCGCAGCTTCAGCGTAAGTGGAGGAACCCACCCACTCAACCTTCCACTTCCGGCAACAAATCCCCATCCCTTGCTTCTTCAGACAGTGAGGACGAGATTGACGAGGTTGAGAGCCAGCCATGGCATGGAGGCTCCGGTACAGCATCCGGTGGTTACTACACCACCTTCCCTCCTGACGACGACGATGCTGGGGCATCTGCCCCTACCTACTATCCATAGGAGGTACTTCTCTCACTCCCTTGTATATACCATTTCATTTTTGCATATTAGTTTTCTTCTCGGTATCTCCTTCTTTCTTTGACAACACAGAGACTGTGTAACTCAAGTTTGGGGGAGGTACCAAGCATTTGATCATGTTTGCTTTGATTGTGTTTCATTTGAGTCATGCATTGCACGCCTATTTGCATTAAAAAAAAAAAAAAAATTTCATTAGTTTGCATCATTTGCACCATTAGGAGAGTCTAGAACATATAGGTTGCATTCACTTGCATTGGGAGCAATGATTTTAAATGCCTTGTAAAGAACACTACGTTGCACCATTGAGTAGCCACGCACCTCTCGAAAAGACTTGTATGTTTCGAGCCTTGAAAACTCTTCTTGAAACTTGTTGATTGCTGAAACTCAGTCTTTGAAGCCAACTACAACCTTATTTGAGATGAATGAACTTAATGCTTCTTGCTTAGGGTCCCTTGTGTACTGAGTCATGGCTATACACACTTGAGTTGTCACATCTTTTATGCCAATCTTTTTTGACACACTCTAGTGGTAGACCACTCCCAAAACCTTTCCTTCCTTTTAAGCTTTCATTGTTTGATGAGTGAGGCCTTCTTCGGAAAGTCTTACATGCGCATAATGTTGAGAGTATCGGGAACGACAATGCTTGATCTTCATTTTTGCTAGATTGGACACTCTATTGTCTAGCTATAGGTGGGAGGGTGAGTATTGTGATCATGATTTGGGAGAAATAAAAAATAAAAAAGGATAGACTCTTTGTGCTTAAGTGAATTGATTTTCTGGGATAAGTAGAGAACCTCTAGCTCTAGTTTTGAAAAGTCTTGGCCCCCAACCTAAAAAAAAATATATATAAAAAAAAAAAAAAAAAAGAAATCGAAAAAAAAAAGAAAAGAAAGAAAAGGGGGCTAGCAAAGTTGTTAAGAGCTAAGAAATGTTTTGAGGTTGTAGAAAAATCCCTTGTAGATTTCAAAAAGAAAGAGTTAAAGTTCTTAAGATCTTTTGGTGAGAGATGTGAGTTGGGTTTGACATTTGGGAATGATTGTGTAATTGTATGTTTGGGAAAAGGGTAGAACAATGGAGATTGAGCATTGTATGCATGAGTTGGTCCCTTTCTTAGATATATTATGTGCAATGTCAAGGCTACTTGTTTTGAGAGTAAATCACCTTAAAGATCGTATGTTTTGAACCTCTTGAACCACTTGAATAAAAGCCTTCCCTTACCCAACCAAGTGACTTGGACCAACGGACCATTTGCAAGAATTCACCTGATGTTTTGTGCTTAATGAATGTGAGAGTTGGTTGATTTGAATGTGTGGATGCTTGATGATGAGTGTAGGGACAAAAGGATTTGAGATAGGCCTAGAGAAGCTAGAGTGTAATAAGAGAGTGTGCTAATTATATTCGCTAGTTGTGTTTCTTTTGGCTATGAGCTCCCACCTTCAAACCTCTCTCCTTGCAAGTTCTAGAAAGTTCACTTGAGGACAAGTAAAAGAACAAGTTTGGGGGAGTTGATATCTTGCATATTTACATTGTTTTATCCATTTATTCATGTGCATTTTCATCATATAGATTAGGACTTAGCCATGTCTAGGTTGCATTTTGCATGCATATGTCTCTATCAGGTATTCGAGTACCACATGGAGTTTCTGGAGACATTTGGGTGCATTTGGAGCTCAAAAGGAGGTGATTAGAGTGATCCTTGGACGAGCACTGCCGGAGCGACCTCTCGGAGCGACGGCATGAGGTCGCTGTGCACCACATCCCGGAGCGACTCATCCAGAGCGACTGCACAAGGTCGCTCGCGCTTTCACGTCTGGAGACACACATTTACACCTCGGAGCGACCTTCCAGAGCGACGTGTTGAAGTCGCTCCCGAAGCTCAGAGCGACCATACCAGAGCGACAGGGAGAAGTCGCTCGCGTTTTCATCACCCGGAGACGCGAGAACGAGCCCGGAGCGACCTCTCGCAGCGACACAGCGAGGTCGCTCCCGAAGCCTGGAGCGACTTGTCGGAGCGACGGGCTGAGGTCGCTCCGTGTTTTGTTTCTGCTCGAACTTGTGATTTCTCAAGGGCATTTTGGTCATTTCATTATGCACGTTTTTATTTTCTAAACCTATGTTTTATTACTCTGTAAGCCACCAGGAGGCAGATCATCTTTGTTCTTAGAAAAAACCACCAAAAACCTTTGGAAAGTCATCTCTTTGAATCAATTGATCAGTTTATTATTGAAATTCTGTGTTCTTATTTATTTTCTGTGTTTCTCTACATGATTAATCTGAAATCCACCATGGGTTTAAGAGGAATCATGGAGATTAGTGAGTAATCACCTTTTGAATTCATGGGTTAGGGAGATTAAGGGTGATTAGGTTAGAACTAGGATGTTTTAGTGTAGATCATTCATATTTCCTTGCTAGTAGAGTGAACATAAAGCATCTTCTGAGTTGGCCACTCAGTTGTTGATCCTTAGGCATTTCTCACCCGAAAGGTGTTCGATGAAATACCCGAGACAACTCTCCTAGACTTTTAGCATACTTTGCCAAAGACATTTGTTGTTAAAGATGCTAAGATAGCTAATAGACTTGTTAGTAATGATTGCTTTCATATATTCAACCAAAGACATTTGATGTTTGAATTGTGTTAAGTAAATGAACATTCATCTAGACATAGAGTTTGTTTAGGATTGTGTCTAAGCTTAAGGTTAATAGATTGATTGATCGTTTGCCATCTTTAGTTCGAAGCTTGATCACCCGATGTCTAATCCCTATATCCATGAGTTCTCTTTTCCAATAGTTAAGAAAGTATCGTTTAGTTATTCCTATTAATTAGTCATAGTTAAAAACCCATCTAAATCATTGGTTGCACTTAGATTAAGTGATCACTTGCATTCTCGGTGCTTTGATATCTCTGAGAACTGGTTCGACAATCTTTTATACTACAACATTTGTCTTAGGAGTCTTGAAAACTCCTAACATCAAAATACTTCCTTGGAATTGAGATATGTAGATCCAAGGAAGGTTTGTTCATGTCCCAAAGAAAATATACACTTGATCTTTTGAAAGGTGCAGGTGCTTATTGTTAAGAAGAGGTCAGTATATGAGAAGCTAAGGAGATGAGGAAAGGATGATCTAAGGGAGAGTGAAGGCAAGCTGAAGTAAGCATCCGTACAAGGCCGTACATGAGCCGTACAAGGCCGTACAGGTTGAGAGAGTAACTCGGCCAAAGGTGAAACAAAGTTACCTAAGTAACTTTGTGAGATGAGAAGGAGTCTTGCCTTGCTACCAAAGACATCAAGACCGTTGAATGGGAAGAAGGGGAGCGCATGACAGCCTGTCCAAGGCTGGCAAAAGCTAAAGCAACCTTATCCTTAAGAGGAGAGCTAATTGGAGCATTTGAATTAAAGCAAAAGCTTATCCTTTGT
Organism: Brassica rapa; assembly: GCF_000309985.2. Lineage (NCBI taxonomy): Eukaryota > Viridiplantae > Streptophyta > Magnoliopsida > Brassicales > Brassicaceae > Brassica > Brassica rapa. Next base: position 37,782 of record NW_022610989.1, read on the forward strand.
AATAGTGGCTTATCCTAAACCCTAGTCACCTAAGCTACCTCTCTATATATTGTGAACTCTTCTCATTAATGAAAGTTAGACAGTTCTGATTATCTTTGCCTCCATGGTTTACTCTTAGTCTCGATCTCTTATCTTACTCTCTACACTCAGTTCTTCTCTAATCTCTCTTAAACACTCAGATTACTCTTCATTACTCTAAAAGTCATATGGTATCAGAGCCAGGTTCATGAGAATCTGAGTTCTTGTTGAGGTTTGTATCAAGACAAAGGATAAAAGCTAGGAGCTGGGCGGTGAAGATTCAAGCTTCAAGTCTTCTCCGGTTGTGTCTTTGGTCTTGTTGGTGTGATTACTACTCTCAGTCCAAGATTTAGCAAGCTGTTTACGTCTAGCTGCTTCAAGATGGATAATGGGATGAAGATGAAGGTCGCGGTGGTGTTCAAGGGGAACAACTACCTAGTGTGGTCACGGATGGTGAAGACCGCAGTTGGAAGCAAAGGCTTGTGGGGACACATTACCTGTGGAACGGCCCCAAAGCCGGTTGCTCAAGAAGAAGACAAGGATGAGACAGCAAAGGATCCATTTGAGAGGTGGGAGCAGGAAGACATGATGGTGATGTCAGTTCTTCATGCTTCCTTAGAGCCGGCGATTCTGGATGCATACTGCTACTGTGAGACGGCAAAGGAGTTGTGGGATACCTTAAAGAGGGTGTATGGAAACACATCCAACCTGAGTAGAGTCTTTGAGGTGAAGCAAGAGATCAACAACTTGGCTCAAGAAGACATGGAGTTTACCAAGCACCTAGGAAGGTTCAGGTCACTCTGGTCCGAGCTAGAGATGTTGAGGCCAAGCACGGTTGATCCCAGTGAGCTAATCAAGAGGCGTGAGCAGGACAAGGTCTTTGGACTGCTCTTGACACTGAATCCGGCATACAGTGGGCTGATACAACACATGCTGAGAGATGATACTCTACCTGACTTGGAGGAAGTGTGTTCTCGGATTCAGAAAGAGCAAGGGTCAATTGGGTTGTTTGGGAAGAAGGGGGAGCTATCTTTAGCTAACCAAGCCGCACAAGCTGAGCAAGGAGAGACTCCACAAGCTAACAGAGCTACGAATGGGAAGTTTGAGGATAGGAGGTTCAATGGAAGCTGTGATCATTGCAAGAAGCAAGGCCACAAGAAGAGCCAGTGTTGGATACTCCACCCACACCTCAAACCGGCAAAGTTCATGAAGGAAAGGGAAGCTAGAGCTCACATGTCTGACGGGTCAAGTGATGTGGATACTAGCAAGGCTCAAGAAGGTGGTACAAGTGATGGCAAGTCTCTGGTGGCGTACATGGGAGCTCCTAGCAGCCGCAACAATGATCAGGACTTCATAAGGAAGGCTGACATTGATGCACTCATCAAGATGTTCAAGGATAACGGTAACATCTATGGTTATTCTTATGGTGCTTCCATGATTGCTAGGACTGTAGGAGACTTAGATTGCATCACTAGAACTGATAGTATAGCTAGGTCTCTAAGAAATGCAAATAACTACAATGCATATAAGCCATCTAGTATACTCGCTCACCTTGCTAGTAATCAATCAACTAGACCTCTTATTGTAGATTCAGGTGCATCGCATCACATGATTAGTGATACTAAGTTAATTAAGAACATTGTGCCCACTAAGGGTCATGTGATGATTGCAAATGGTGATAAGGTTCCAATTAAAGGAATAGGAACACTTAAACTGTTTAGTAAAGACTCAAAAGCTTTCTATATGCCTGACTTTACTTCAAACTTATTATCTGTCAAGAAATGTGGAACTGACTTGCAATGCAATGTCATATTTAGTCCTAATGATGTGAAGTTTCAGGATATTGAAAGCAGCAAAGTGATTGGAAAAGGAGTAACAAAAGGAGACTTATATTTGCTTGAAGATCTTGCTCCTGTTTCTGACATTAGCTGCTCTTTTACTACTGCTTCTGTTCCTAGTTTAAATAAGAATGCATTGTGGCATGCTAGACTAGGACACCCTCATAATAAGGCTTTAAAACTGATGTTGCCAGGTGTTTCTTTTGAAAACAATGATTGTGAAGCTTGCATTTTAGGCAAGCATTGTAGAACTGTTTTTCCAAACTCTTCTACTGTTTATGAGAATTGCTTTGATCTTATTCCCTCTGATGTATGGACTGCTCCTTGTTTATCTAGAGAGAATCATAAGTATTATGTCTCATTCATTGATGAAAAATCTAAATACACCTGGTTAACCTTAATTCCAACTAAAGATAGGGTGCTTGATGCATTTAAAAATTTTCAATCCTATGTAACTAACCATTATCAAGCCAAGATTAAGATTTTCAGGTCAGATAATGGAGGAGCATACATTGGACAAGCTTTCAAGCAACACTTATCTCAGTATGGAATTCTTCATCAAACAAGCTGTCCCTACACTCCACAACAGAATGGTGTGGCTGAGAGGAAGAATAGGCACCTTATGGAACTTGCAAGATCAATGATGTTCCAAGCTAATGTACCTAAGAAATTTTGGAGTGATGCAGTAGCCACGGCCTGCTATCTAATCAACAGGACTCCCACACTGATCCTGAAAGGGCAGTCACCATTTGAGGTTCTCAACAAACATAAACCCTCATTAGAACATATAAGGGTCTTTGGGTGTTTATGTTATGTTTTGATACCCGGGGAGTTGAGAAACAAGCTTGAAGCTAGGAGTACTAAGGCAATGTTTATTGGCTACTCTACAACTCAAAAGGGATACAAGTGTTATAATCCAGACACAAGAAGGGTGCTGGTATCAAGGGATGTGAAGTTTTTTGAAGAGAGAGGATATTATGAGGAGCAAAACAAAGAAGACTTGAAGGATCTTACCTCGGAGAGAGCCACTACCTTGCGGATCATCTTAGAAAGTATTGGGGTCAAGGTGAGACAAGATCAGCAAGGACCTGGCAGTAACCCAGGATCTCAACCACCAAATGGTGGACATTCAGCAACTCCCACTTCTGATCATGGGGGGGAAAGGAGTGAACCAGAGACAACTCAAGAGAGTAGTGGAGCATCTGGTACACATGATCAAGATGTGGAAGTAAGTGAACAGCAAGATGGAGCTGAAGCAAGTCAGCTAGGAGAAGAAGAAGCATATGAAGTGTCTACCTCTGTACCACAAGAAAGTGGAGAAGAATCACAAGTGGAAGTGGAACAACCTGAACCAGCATTGAGAAGAAGCACACGGATTAGGAGAGATGCTTCCAACTGGGTAAGCACGAGAGTGTACTACAATGCCCAGGCTGTGGAGCATCCTTCTCAAGCTGTGTGTTTCTTTGCTCAATACCCTGAAGAACATTGTGCTTTTATGGTAAACTTGGATGAGAACTACATACCAAGAAGCTATGAAGAGGCAATGATGGATAAAGAATGGAAGGAATCAGTTGGAGCTGAGGCAGGAGCTATGATCAAGAATGATACATGGTATGAGAGTGAGTTACCAAAAGGGAAGAAGGCTGTGACTAGTAGATGGATCTTCACAATCAAGTATAAGGCTGATGGAAAGGTGGAGAGGAAGAAGTCAAGATTGGTTGCAAGAGGCTTTACTCAAACTTATGGAGAAGATTACATTGAGACCTTTGCACCAGTAGCTAAACTACACACAATCCGGATTGTCTTAAGCTTAGCTGTGAACCTTGGATGGGGCTTATGGCAAATGGATGTGAAGAATGCATTTCTTCAAGGAGAGCTGGAGGATGAAGTGTATATGCATCCACCTCCAGGCTTGGAACACTTAGTGAAGAGAGGGAATGTGTTGAGACTTAAGAAAGCTATCTATGGACTGAAGCAATCACCAAAAGCTTGGTACAACAAGCTGAGTACTACTCTGAATGGCCGAGGCTTCAAGAAGTCTGAACTAGACCACACCCTCTTCACCCTCACCACTCCTTCAGGTATGATTGCACTCCTTGTGTATGTTGATGATATCATTATCACGGGAAGTGATAAGGAAGGTATCATAGCAACCAAGGAGTTTCTTAAATCCATGTTTGAGATTAAAGACTTGGGAGAAATGAAATACTTTCTTGGAATTGAGATATGTAGATCCAAGGAAGGGTTGTTCATGTCCCAAAGGAAGTATACACTTGATCTTTTGAAAGGTGCAGGTACTTATGGAGGCAAGACAGCAAGGATGCCTATGGAGGATGGCTACAAAGTCCCACGAGAGGGGGAGATTGAAGACATCAAACCTTATCAGGATCCTAAACTCTATAGAAAACTAGTTGGTAAATTGATTTACCTTACCATAACTAGACCTGACATTTGTTTTGCTGTGAATCAGGTGAGTCAACACATGCAAGTGCCTAAGGAGCATCACTGGCGCATGGTGGAGAGGATCTTGATGTATCTCAACGGCTCACCTGATCAAGGAGTATGGATGGGTTGCAATGGAAGCACTGAAGTGGTTGGATACTGTGATGCGGATTGGGCTGGTGATAGAGCAGACAGGAGATCAACCACAGGCTATTGCACATTCATTGGAGGCAACTTGGTTACTTGGAAGAGTAAGAAGCAGAAGGTGGTGTCTTGCTCAAGTGCAGAGGCTGAGTATAGAGCTATGCTGAAGCTTACCAACGAGCTGGTGTGGATCAAAGGTATCTTGAAGCATTTGGAGGTTGATCAAGCCACGCCAATGACCATGCATTGTGATAACCAAGCTGCCATCCACATTGCCTCCAACTCGGTGTTTCATGAGAGAACCAAGCACATTGAAGTGGATTGTCACAAGGTGAGGCAGATGATCATCTTAGGAGTCATCCTGCCATGCTACACAAGAAGTGAAGATCAGTTAGCTGATGTGTTCACTAAGGCTGCGAGACAGAAGACAATGGAGTCCATTCACATCAGGTTGGGCCTCATTGATCTTGGGAAGAGAAGGAGCTGATCCCCTTTGGCTGTGAGGTCTTTACTCTTTTTCCCTCATCAAGGTTTTGTCCCAATGGGTTTTCCTTGGTGAGGTTTTTAATGAGGAAGATCTCATGGCTATCCAAGCTTAGGCTTTCACAAAGCTAAGCTTGAGGGGGAGTGTTAAGAAGAGGTCAGTATATGAGAAGCTAAGGAGATGAGGAAAGGATGATCTAAGGGAGAGTGAAGGCAAGCTGAAGTAAGCATCCGTACAAGGCCGTACATGAGCCGTACAAGGCCGTACAGGTTGAGAGAGTAACTCGGCCAAAGGTGAAACAAAGTTACCTAAGTAACTTTGTGAGATGAGAAGTGTTAAAATGAGTTGTTCAGTATATGGGGAGATGGCTTAAGGAGTTGAGGATGTGAGAATGTGGAGGCAAAGGGAAGGAAGGTTAGGGATCGACCAGGCCGTACAAGAGGCCGTAATGGCCGTACCGTCCGTACTGTCCGGGTCGATCCATAACTCGACCAAGAGAGAAGTTACCCGAGTGAAAGGGTTAAACGGCCAAAGGGGTTTACCTTAAGGGAAATGACCGTTTGGATGGATAGAGTGACTGAGCCTTATCCACACAGGCTGGAACAGGCTGTAAAGGCAAAAGGAACCGAAACCAAGATGCCAAAAGCGTGTGACAGCTCTCATTGGATCAGTTTTGAATTAAAGCAACCTTATCCTTGACCTCACATGCTTAGTCTCTCTAAAACCCTTGTATCTGATCCTATATATTGTAAACTCTGCCTTGATTAATGAATAACACGAGTTCATCATAATCTCTCTCTAGTTCATCATGTTTCTCTTCTACATCTCATAAATCACCTCATCTCACTTTAATCTTTCTCTAAATCTCTCAATACCTGTTCAACTCTCTAAAATCATATGGTATCAGAGCCAGGTTGGCTTTGGTATTGAGATTTAGAGTGTTCTTCAGCTTCAGTTCATACTCTTTCATACTTTCTTTTCGGTTCTAACAAAGCAAGATGGAGGGAAACTACAAGGTCATTACAGTTCCTGTTGCGTTGAAGGGTGGTAGTAACTACCTGTTGTGGTCAAGGCTGGTGAAGACAGCCATTGGGAGGCTAGGGCTGTGGAGTCACATCACGGATGATGCAACCAAGCCAGTGGCTAAAGACGGAGAAGGAGATGAAGGTGTGGGAGATCAAGTTGCTGCTACCGAGAAGAAGTGGATTCAAGAAGACTTGATGGTGCTTTCAGTGCTACAAGGGTCCCTTGAAGAGCATCTCTTGGAGGCCTACAGCTACTGCGAGACTCCAAAACACCTGTGGGAGGTACTCCAGAAGACTTTTGGGAACGTTACCAATCTGAACCGTGTGTATGAGATTAAGAAAGCCATCAACACACTGGTACAAGATGGGGAAGAGTTCACCAAGCATTTGGGCAAGTATAGATCCTTGTGGTCTGAGCTTGAATCATTGAGGCCAAGCACCGCGGATCAAGAGCTACTCATGGAGAGGAGGGAGCAGGATCAGGTGTTTGGATTGCTGTTGACACTGGATCCTCCATTCAATGATGTGATCATGCACATGTTGAGGATGCCGAGTCTTCCATCTATGGAGGAAGTGTGTGCGCAGATTCAGAAGGAAGAGGGGTCACTTGGTTTGTTTGGAGGGAAAGGAGACATGGCTCTGTCCAACAAGGCTGAAGCAATCCAAGCAAACAAAGCTGCTTACCGTGGAGAGGAAAGGAAGTTCAGTGGAAACTGTGACCATTGCAAGAAGCCGGGACACAAGAGGAGTCAGTGCTGGATCCTACACCCCCATTTGAAGCCGGCCAAGTTCAACAAGGAGAGAGAGGGAAGAGCTCACCTTTCTGCAGAGACAAGTGAAGCCGGCGCATCAGGAGCTGGCTCATCTGGTCTTGCGGGTGAAAGTGAAGGAAGAGCCTTAACCTCTCACCACCAAGGAGCTGTGAAGAACATGGATCATGAGGTGATCAAGAAGTCAGACATTGATGACTTGATCAAAGCCCTTAAAGAGTCTGGTAACACCCTTGGAAACACCCTTGGTTATTCCTATACTGCTCATGTGTTGCCTAGAACTTGTGATAGCTTGCTAGGAAACTTTGATAGAATGGGAAATGAACTAGATAGATATACAACCTTTGCTGCTGATAGGATGTCTAGAAATGAATCCACATTGCTTGATCTCATTGATAAATTGAAACTGGTAAAAGAATCACCTAGGAATCATATTGCTCAAGGAATAAAACCATTGATTATTGATTCAGGTGCTTCACATCATATGATAAGTGATGATAGCCTTATAAAGAACATAGAACCGGCTCATGGACATGTAATGATTGCAAATGGTGATAGAATTCCTATTAGAGGTGTAGGAGACTTGAAACTGTTTAATAAGGATTCTAAAGCTTTGTACATGCCTGAGTTTACTTCTAATCTATTATCTGTTAAGAGGTGTACCAATGATCTTCAATGCAATGTTATTTTCAGTCCTAATGATGTGAAATTTCAGGATATTGAAAGCAGTAAGTTGATTGGGCAAGGAGTAACCAAAGGAGACCTTTATTTACTTGAAGACCTTTCTTTCATTTCTAGTTCTAGTTGCTTGTTGAGTTCCGTTTTAAGTAGAGGTGCATTGTGGCATTCTAGGCTAGGACATCCACATGTTAGAGCCTTAAGCTTAATGTTACCAGGTGTCATGTTTAAAAATAATGAGTGTGAAGCTTGTATTTTGGGAAAACATTGTAAGACTGTGTTCAAGAGATCTACTACTATCTATGATAAATGCTTTGATCTTGTTCATTCTGATGTATGGACTGCTCCATGCTTATCTAGGGACAATTACAAATACTTTGTCACATTCATAGATGAGAAATCCAAATACACCTGGATAACACTAATTAAAACAAAGGATAGGGTTCTAGATGCATTTAGAAACTTTCAATCATATGTTTCTAACCAGTATAATGCCAAGATTAAGATTTTCAGGTCTGATAATGGTGGAGAGTATACTGGCCATGCATTCAAGAACCATCTAGCTCAACATGGGATACTTCACCAAACGAGTTGCCCTTATACACCTCAACAAAATGGAGTGGCTGAGAGGAAGAACAGACATCTTATGGAAGTGGCTAGATCAATGATGTTCCAGATGAGAGTGCCAAAGAGATTCTGGAGTGATGCTGTGCCTAATCAATAGGATACCAACCAAGATCCTGGAAGATAAAGCCCCTTATGAAGTTCTCAACAACAGCAAGCCAGTCCTAGATCACCTAAGAGTGTTTGGGTGTGTAAGCTATGTTCTTATCCCGGGAGAGATGAGAAACAAGCTGGAAGCAAAGAGTATCAAAGCTATGATGATAGGATACTCAACCACACAGAAGGGATACAAGTGCTTTGTTCCTGAGACAAGGAGAGTTCTTGTATCAAGAGATGTCAAGTTCTTTGAAGAGAAGAGCTACTATGAAGATAAAGATTGGAAAGAGCTGGAGGATCTTTCACAACCTTCAGATAGAGCTACAAGCTTGAGACAGATACTAGAAGGTCTTGGAATTGGAATGTCCCAGGAGTCGACAGAGAATCAGTCATCTGAAGGACAAGAAGCTGAAGAACCATCTCACCTTGATCATGAGGGAGGGAATGGAATTGAGCCGGATGAGAATCAAGATTTTGAGATCAAGATTTTGCGGATCATCCTGATCAAGGTGGAGCTGAACCAAGTAATGAAGAGCCTAATGAGCTACCAGAACAAGGAGGAGTGGAAGCTACTGAAGTAGAAGCACCAGAGCAAGCACCAGCTGAGGTACCATTAAGGAGAAGCACACGGCTGAAGAGAGATGCTTCCAACTGGGTAAACACGAGAGTGTACTACAATGCCCAGGCTGTGGAGCATCCTTCTCAAGCTGTGTGTTCATTTGCTTGTTATCCAAAGGAGCATTGCGCATTCATGATGAGCCTAGATGAAAGTAGTATACCAAGATCATATGAAGAAGCAATGCTACATCAAGATTGGAAGGAATCTGTTGGAGATGAAGCAAATGCCATGATAAAGAATGACACTTGGTTTGAAAGTGAGTTGCCAAAAGGAAAGAAGGCAGTAACCAGCAAGTGGATATTCACCATTAAGTATCTACCTGATGGAACCATTGAGAGAAAGAAGACAAGACTGGTGGCTAGAGGATACACTCAAACATATGGGGAAGACTACATTGATACCTTTGCTCCCGTTGCCAAGCTACATACAATAAGAATTGTATTGTCTCTTGCTGTGAACCTTGAGTGGGAGCTTTGGCAGATGGATGTGAAGAATGCCTTTCTTCAAGGAGAGCTAGAGGATGAAGTGTATATGCATCCACCACCAGGCCTAGAGCATCTTGTGAAACCTGGAAACGTATTGAGACTCAAGAAGGCTATCTATGGATTAAAGCAATCTCCTAGAGCATGGTACAACAAGTTGAGTACTACCTTAAATGGACGTGGGTTCAAGAAGTCTGAACTGGATCACACTCTCTTCACTCTCACTACACCCTCAGGTATCATCTGTCTACTTGTATATGTTGATGACATTATCATAACAGGTAGTGATAAGGCTGGTATAAAAGCCACAAAGGAGTTTTTGAAATCTGTGTTTGAAATCAAAGACTTAGGAGAAATGAAATACTTCCTTGGAATTGAGTTGTGTAGATCTAAGGAAGGATTGTTCATTTCCCAAAGGAAGTATACACTTGATCTTTTGAAAGATGCAGGTATACAAGGAGATAAGACAGCAAAGATGCCTCTTGAAGATGGATACAAGATTCCACGTGAGGGGGAGGTTGAAGATAGCAAGGCCTTTCATGATCCAAAGCTATACAGGAAGCTAGTAGGGAAGCTCATCTACCTCACAATCACACGACCAGACATATGCTTTGCTGTGAACCAAGTAAGCCAGCATATGCAAGTCCCAAAGGATCATCACTGGCGCATGGTGGAGAGACTTCTCTTGTATCTGAATGGGACGTCAAGCCTTGGAGTGTGGATGGGATGCAACAAGAGCACTGAAGTGGTGGGATACTGTGATGCGGATTGGGCTGGAGATAGAGCAGACAGGAGATCAACCACCGGCTATTGTACATTCATTGGAGGCAACTTGGTGACTTGGAAGAGTAAGAAGCAGAAGGTGGTGTCTTGTTCAAGCGCTGAAGCTGAGTATAGAGCAATGCTGAAGCTTACCAATGAGTTGGTATGGATCAAAGGAATCTTGAAGCACTTGGAGATAGAGCAGGGAACTCCAATGACTATGCATTGTGATAATCAAGCGGCTATACACATTGCAACCAACTCAGTCTTCCATGAGAGAACCAAGCACATTGAAGTTGATTGTCACAAGGTGAGGCAGATGATTGTCTTGGGAGTGATCTTGCCATGCTACACAAGGAGTGAGGATCAACTTGCGGATGTGTTCACCAAGGCCGCAAGACAAAAGACTATGGAGTCCATTCATACCAGATTGGGACTCATAGATCTTTCCCCAAGGAGCTGATCCCCTTTGCCATGAGGTCTTTACTCTTTTTCCCTCATCAAGGTTTTGTCCCAATGGGTTTTCCTTGGTGAGGTTTTTAATGAGGAAGATCTCATGGTTGTTCCAAGCTTAACTAAGTTACTAAGTTAAGCTTGAGGGGGAGTGTTAAAATGAGTTGTTCAGTATAAGGGGAGATGGCTTAAGGAGTTGAGGATGTGAGAATGTGGAGGCAAAGGGAAGGAAGGTTAGGGATCGACCAGGCCGTACAAGAGGCCGTACCGGCCGTACCGTCCGTACTGTCCGGGTCGATCCATAACTCGACCAAGAGAGAAGTTACCCGAGTGAAAGGGTTAAACGGCCAAAGGGGTTTACCTTAAGGGAAATGACCGTTTGGATGGATAGAGTGACTGAGCCTTATCCACACAGGCTGGAACAGGCTGTAAAGGCAAAAGGAACCGAGTCCAAGATGCCAAAAGAGTGTGACAGCTCTCATTGGATCAGTTTTGAATTAAAGCAACCTTATCCTTGACCTCACATGCTTAGTCTCTCTAAAACCCTTGTATCTGATCCTATATATTGTAAACTCTGCCTTGATTAATGAATAACACGAGTTCATCATAATCTCTCTCTAGTTCATCATGTTTCTCTTCTACATCTCATAAATCACCTCATCTCACTTTAATCTTTCTCTAAATCTCTCAATACCTGTTCAACTCTCTAAAATCATAGAAACAAAGTTACCTAAGTAACTTTGTGAGATGAGAAGGAGTCTTGCCTTGCTACCAAAGACATCAAGACCGTTGAATGGGAAGAAGGGGAGCGCATGACAGCCTGTCCAAGGCTGGCAAAAGCTATAGCAACCTTATCCTTAAGAGGAGAGCTAATTGGAGCATTTGAATTAAAGCAAAAGCTTATCCTTTGTAATAGTGGCTTATCCTAAACCCTAGTCGCCTAAGCTACCTCTCTATATATTGTGAACTCTTCTCATTAATGAAAGTTAGACAGTTCTGATTATCTTTGCCTCCATGGCTTACTCTTAGTCTCGATCTCTTATCTTACTCTCTACACTCAGTTCTTCTCTAATCTCTCTTAAACACTCAGATTACTCTTCATTACTCTAAAAGTCATACTTATGGAGGCAAGACAACAAGGATGCCTATGGAGGATGGCTACAAAGTCCCACGAGAGGGGGAGATTGAAGACAGCAAACCTTATCAGGATCCTAAACTCTATAGAAAACTAGTTGGCAAATTGATTTATCTTACTATAACTAGACCTGACATTTGTTTTGCTGTGAATCAGGTGAGTCAACACATGCAAGTGCCTAAGGAGCATCACTGGCGCATGGTGGAGAGGATCTTGATGTATCTCAACGGCTCACCTGATCAAGGAGTATGGATGGGCTGCAATGGAAGCACTGAAGTGGTGGGATATTGTGATGCGGATTGGGCTGGTGATAGAGCAGACAGGAGATCAACCACAGGCTATTGCACATTCATTGGAGGCAACTTGGTGACTTGGAAGAGCAAGAAGCAGAAGGTAGTGTCATGTTCAACTGCAGAAGCCGAGTATAGAGCCATGCTGAAGCTTACAAACGAGTTGGTATGGATCAAAGGCATCTTGAAGCACTTGGAGATTGATCAAGCAACTCCAATGACAATGCATTGTGACAATCAAGCTGCCATCCACATTGCATCCAACTCGGTGTTTCATGAGAGGACCAAGCACATTGAAGTTGATTGCCACAAGGTGAGACAGATGATTGTGCTAGGGGTGATCTTGCCATGCTATACAAGGAGTGAAGATCAGCTACCAGATGTGTTCACCAAGGCTGCAAGGCAAAAGACTATGGAGTCCATTCACATCAGATTGGGACTCATAGATCTTGGGAAGAGAAGGAGCTAATCCCCTTAGCTGCAAGGTCTTTACTCTTTTTCCCTCATCAAAGTTTTATCCCATTGGGTTTTCTTTGGTGAGGTTTTTAATGAGGAAGATCTTGTAGCTTTCCAAGCTTAGGCTTTCACAAAGCTAAGCTTGAGGGGGAGTGTTGAGTTGAGTTGATTATATGAGTATGGAGAGAAGAGGAGTTGAAGAGAAGAAGAGATGGGGAAGCTTAGGGAGTTTGGGAGTGAATGGTACGGACGTCCGTACAAGGCCGTCGTCCGCACAAGGCCGTACATGGCCGTACCGTCCGTACCAAAGGTCTCGACCAAAACTTACCCAACCTCGACCAAGTGAAACGGTAACAAGGAAATGTTACCTTGGGGACTTAAGGAGAAGGGATCAGACCGTTGAGTGGATAAGGGAAGAGCGTGCCAGGCTGGAACAGGCTGTAAAGAGGCAAAGCGTGTGAGCCTTATCATCCAATCATCCGGAAAGCAACCTTGACTCTACATGCTTCAATAGTGCCCATTTCGACTCTTGTAAACCCTTATGCTTTCCATATAAATATGTAACCTCACTCATTAATAAGATTAAGCAGTTCTGAGTCTCTCAAATCTCTTAAGACACAATGATTCTCTCTTAGACACTAAACAGCTCTCTAGTCTCTTAATCTTTCACAAACTTCTCTTAATCACTTCTTAAACTCTTTCTTTTATTCTGATTACTCTAAGGATCTCTTAATCTCATAGTGATGCACCAGAATCAACAATCAATGGTTTATATACTCTTTTAGCATTGTGACAAAGATTACTAAGAGATGAATGCATCCTATCAGTTCTAGCAATGTGTGCATTTCTATACTCATCCCTAGCTTCTAACCGTTCTACTAGTTCTCTAATCAAGTGATCATCCTCATATGCAATCCTAGATGCTCCAAAAGAATAACCATAAGTGTTACCGTTTTCCTTTAGCATTTTGAAGAGAGGATCAAGGTCTGATCTCTTGATGTAGTCATCATTGCTGCGTGAGCTTGAGGCGCCTGTGTAAGCCACCAGAGACTTCCCATTCCCATCATTGCCTCCATGTCCATCTACTTCACTTGTCTTGATGGTGCCAGCTCCGCTTGATCCTTCAGTCACATTTGCCCTTCCCTCACGCTCCTTCATGAACTTGGCAGGCTTGAAGTGTGGGTGTAGTATCCAGCATTGGCTCTTCTTATGACCATGCTTCTTGCAATGATCGCAGTTGCCATTGAACTTCCTGTCCTCATACTTCCCGTGAGATGCCTTGTTTGCTTGTGGAGCTTCGGTTGAGTCCTCATGAGCTGCTTGATTGGCAAGAGAGAGCTCCCCCTTTCCTCCAAACAGCCCCATAGACCCCTGCTCCCTTTGGATTTGTGCACACACTTCCTCAAGGTCCGGAAGCTTGTCTGCCCTCAACATGTGCTGGATGAGTTGAGTGTAGGCCGGGTTCAGTGCGAGGAGCAGCCCAAAGACCTTATCTTGCTCGCGCCTCTCATTCAGCTGATCAGGGTCAGTTGTGCTCTGCCTCAGCATCTCTAGCTCGGACCACAAGGACCTGAACCTCCCCAAGTGCTTTGTGAACTCCATATCCTCTTGCACAAGCCGGTTGATAGCTAGCTTCACTTCAAACACACGGCTGAGGTTGGAAGTGTTCCCATACACCTTCTTCAGCGTGTCCCACAGCTCTTTGGCTGATTCACAGTAGCTGTAGGCATCCAAGATAGCTGGATCCAAGGATGCGTGTAGAACCGTCATCACCAGCATGTCTTCTTGTTGCCACTTCTCTACAGCCGCTTCATTGGAGACCTCTTCTTGATCTCCTCCCTGAGTAATGAGTTTTGGAGCCTCCCCTGTTGTGATGTGCCCCCATAAACCCTTACTCCCCACCGCAGTCTTCACCATCCGAGACCACACAAGGTAGTTGCTACCTTTGAAAGTAACTGCTACATTCATCCTCATGCTCATCCCATGCTCCATCTTTACTCAGCTTGACTTGAACAGCTTGAATCTGATGAAATCTTGAGTCTTGAATCACGTACACACACCAAACTTGAGTCTTGAATCACGCACACACACAGAACGTAGCACAGCTCCAACACCTTCAAAGCTACTCGCGTGTAGCTTCAAAGCCTTCAGCTTGTAACTCTCTAAAGATCAAACCCCAGATTCTAATGAACTTGGCTCTGATACCATATGAGATTAAGAGATCCTTAGAGTAACTAGAATGTAAGTGAGAGTTTAGGTGAAGTTTAGAAAGAGATTATGAAAGATTAAGTAACTTGAGAGCCGTTTAGTGTCTAAGAGAGAACCATAGTGACTAAGAGATTAGAGAGACTCAAACTGCTGAATCGTTATTAGTGTTGATGAGTTACAATATATAGGAGAGCTACTAGGGTTTACAAATCGCAAAGGTAAGGAGAAAGCATGTGAAGTCAAGGTAAAGGATTCAAATCAACCACTAGCAAGCACCACACGCTTATGGCATCTTGGACTAAAGGTGCTTTAGCTTTCCAGCCTGTCCCCGCCTGGCAATGCGTGTCCCTTATCCCTTCAACGGTCTGATCCTTCTCCACTTGAGTAACTCTTCCATAGTTACCATTTCACTTGTGCAAGGTAAGTTTTGGTCGAGGCTTGGATGGTACGGACTGTACGGCTTGTACGGCCTTGTACGGACGCCCGTACCATGCTCTCCTTAAACTCCCTTACGCTTCCTCATCTCCTTTCCTCTTCAACTCCTTAGCTCTTCATACATATACTCAGCTCAACTCAACAAAAGTGGGATAACTTCTTCTTGCCAACTCTTATGAGATTTATTCAACTTCCTGGTGATTCTCCACCACTTTATGTATCCAAATCAAGCTTCTCACAAAGTGATTCATCCTGGTTTGATTGGAACAACGAATAAGCTGCCCTATTCCCAAACTGGGAAACTGGAATCACCTGCTTTGAAAGTGGGATAACTTCTTCATCCCAACTCCTATGAGATTTATTCAACTTCCTGGTGATTCTCCACCACTTTATATATCCAAATCAAGCTTCTCACAAAGTGATTCATCCTGGTTTGATTGGAACGACAAATAAGCTGTCCTATTCCCAAACTGGGAAACTGGAATCACCTGATTTAAAAGTGGGATAACTTCTTCATCCCAACTCCTATGATATTTATTCAACTTCCTGGTGATTCTACACCACTTTATGTATCCAAATCAAGCTTCTCACAAAGTGATTCATCCTGGTTTGATTGTAACGACGAAGAAGCTGTGCTATTCCAAAACTGGGAAACTGGAATCACCTGATTTGAAAGTGGGATAACTTCTTCATCCCAACTCCTATGAGATTTATTCAACTTCCTGGTGATTCTCCACCACTTTATGTATCCAAATCAAGCTTCTCACCAAGTGATTCATCCTGTTTTGATTGGAACGACGAAGAAGCTGTGCTATTCCCAAACTAGGAAACTGGAATCACCTGATTTGAAAGTGGGATAACTTCTTCTTGCCAACTCCTATGAGATTTATTCAACTTCCTGGTGTTTCTACACCACTTTATGTATCCAAATCAAGGTTCTCACAAAGAGATTCATCCAGGTTAGATTGGAATGACGAAGAACCTGTGCTATTCCCAAACTGGGAAACTGGAATCACCTGATTTGAAAGTGGAATAACTTCTTCTTGCCAACTCCTATGAGATTTATTCAACTTCCTGGTGATTCTCCACCACTTTATGTATCCAAATCAAGCTTCTCACAAAGTGATTCATCCTGGTTTGATTGGAACGACGAATAAGCTGCCCTATTCCCAAACTGGGAAACTGGAATCACCTGATTTGAAAGTGGGATAACTTCTTCATCCCAACTCCTATGAGATTTATTCAACTTCCTGGTGATTCTCCACCACTTTATGTATCCAAATCAAGCTTCTCACAAAGTGATTCATCCTGGCTTGATTGGAACGACAAATAAGCTGTCCTATTCCCAAACTGGGAAACTGGAATCACCTGATTTGAAAGTGGGAAAACTTCTTCATCCCAACTCCTATGATATTTATTCAACTTCCTGGTGATTCTCCACCACTTTATGTATCCAAATCAAGCTTCTCACAAAGTGATTCATCCTGTTTTGATTGGAACGACGAAGAAGCTGTGCTATTCCCAAACTGGGAAACTGGAATAACCTGATTTGAAAGTGGGATCACTTCTTCTTGCCAACTCCTATGAGATTTATTAACTTCCTGGTGATTCTCCACCCTTTATGTATCCAAATCAAGCTTCTCACAAAGTGATTCATCTGGTTTGATTGGAACGACGAAGAAGCTGTCCTATTCCCAAACTGGGAAACTGGAATCACCTGATTTGAAAGTGGGATAACTTCTTCATCCAACTCCTATGAGATTTATTCAACTTCCTGGTGATTCTCCAACCACTTTATGTATCAAATCAAGCTTCTCACAAAGTGATTCATCCTGGTTTGATTGGAACGACGAAGAAGCTGTGCTATTCCAAACTGGGAAACTGGAATCACCTGATTTGAAAGTGGGATCACTTCTTCTGCCAACTCCTATGAGATTTATTCAACTTCCTGGTGATTCTCCACCACTTTATGTATCCAAATCAAGCTTCTCACAAAGTGATTCATCCTGGTTTGATTGGAACGACGAAGAAGCTGTGCTATTCCCAAACTGGGAAACTGGAATCACCTGATTTGAAAGTGGGATAACTTCTTCATCCCAACTCCTATGAGATTTATTCAACTTCCTGGTGATTCTCCACCACTTTATGTATCCAAATCAAGCTTCTCACCAAGTGATTCATCCTGTTTTGATTGGAACGACGAAGAAGCTGTGCCTTTCCCAAACTGGGAAACTGGAATAACCTCATTTGAAAGTGGGGTCACTTCTTCTTGCCAACTCCTATGAGATTTATTCAACTTCCTGGTGATTCTCCACCACTTTATGTATCCAAATCAAGCTTCTCACAAAGTGATTCATCCTGGTTTGATTGGAACGACGAATAAGCTGTCTATTCCCAAACTGGGAAACTGGAATCACCTGATTTGAAAGTGGGATAACTTCTTCATCCCAACTCCTATGAGATTTATTCAACTTCCTGGTGATTCTCCACCACTTTATGTATCCAAATCAAGCTTCTCACAAAGTGATTCATCCTGTTTGATTGGAACGACGAAGAAGCTGTGCTATTCCCAAACTGGGAAACTGGAATCACCTGATTTGAAAGTGGGATAACTTCTTCTTGCCAACTCCTATGAGATTTATTCAACTTCCTGGTGATTCTCCATACTTTATGTATCCAAATCAAGCTTCTCACAAAGTGATTCATCCTGGTTTGATTGGAACGACGAAGAAGCTGTGCTATTCCCAAACTGGGAAACTGGAATCACCTTATTTGAAAGTGGGATAACTTCTTCATCCCAACTCCTATGAGATTTATTCAACTTCCTGGTGATTCTCCACCACTTTATGTATCCAAATCAAGCTTCTCACCAAGTGATTCATCCTGTTTTGATTGGAACGACGAAGAAGCTGTGCCTTTCCCAAACCGGGAATTTGGAATAACCTGATTTGAAAGTGGGGTCACTTCTTCTTGCCAACTCCTATGAGATTTATTCAACTTCCTGGTGATTCTCCACCACTTTATGTATCCAAATCAAGCTTCTCACAAAGTGATTCATCCTGGTTTGATTGGAACGACGAATAAGCTGTCCTATTCCCAAACTGGGAAACTGGAATCACCTGATTTGAAAGTGGGATAACTTCTTCATCCCAACTCCTATGAGATTTATTCAACTTCCTGGTGATTCTCCACCACTTTATGTATCCAAATCAAGCTTCTCACAAAGTGATTCATCCTGTTTTGATTGGAACGACGAAGAAGCTGTGCTATTCCCAAACTGGGAAACTGGAATCACCTGATTTGAAAGTGGGATCACTTCTTCTTGCCAATTCCTATGAGATTTATTCAACTTCCTGGTGTTTCTCCACCACTTTGTGTATCCAAATCAAGCTTCTCACAAAGAGATTAATCCAGGTTTGATTGGAACGACGAAGAAGCTGTGCTATTCCCAAACTGGGAAACTGGAATCACCTGATTTGAAAGTGGGATAACTTCTTCATCCCAACTCCTATGAGATTTATTCAACTTCCTGGTGATTCTCCACCACTTTATGTATCCAAATCAAGCTTCTCACAAAGTGATTCATCCTGTTTTGATTGGAACGACGAAGAAGAAGCTGTGCCTTTCCCAAACTGGGAAACTGGAATAACCTCATTTGAAAGTGGGGTCACTTCTTCTTGCCAACTCCTATG
Source organism: Brassica rapa (assembly GCF_000309985.2). NCBI lineage: Eukaryota > Viridiplantae > Streptophyta > Magnoliopsida > Brassicales > Brassicaceae > Brassica > Brassica rapa. The sequence continues at coordinate 56,433 of NW_022610989.1, forward strand.
AGATTTATTCAACTTCCTGGTGATTCTCCACCACTTTATGTATCCAAATCAAGCTTCTCACAAAGAGATTCATCCAGGTTTGATTGGATTGACGAATAAGCTGTCCTATTCCCAAACTGGGAAACTGGAATCACCTAATTTGAAAGTGGGATAACTTCTTCATCCCAACTCCTATGAGATTTATTCAACTTCCTGGTGATTCTCCACCACTTTATGTAACCAAATCAAGCTTCTCACAAAGAGATTCATCCTGGTTTGATGGGAACGGAAGAAGCTGTCTATTCCCAAACTGGGAAACTGGAATCACCTGATTTGAAAGTGGGATAACTTCTTCATGCCAATCCTATGAGATTTATTCAACTTCCTGGTGATTCTCCACCACTTTATGTATCCAAATCAGCTTCTCACAAAGTGATTCATCCTGGTTTGATTGGAACGACGAAGAAGAAGCTGTGCTATTCCCAAACTGGGAAACTGGAATCACCTGATTTGAAAGTGGGATAACTTCTTCATCCCAACTCCTATGAGATTTTTCAACTTCCTGGTGATTCTCCACCACTTTATGTATCCAAATCAAGCTTCTCACAAAGGATTCATCCTGGTTTGATTGGAACGACGAGAAGCTGTGCTATTCCCAAACTAGGAAACTGGAATCACCTGATTTGAAAGTGGGATAACTTCTTCTTGCCAACTCCTATGAGATTTATTCAACTTCCTGGTGTTTCTCACCACTTTATGTATCCAAATCAAGGTTCTCACAAAGTGATTCATCCAGGTTTGATTGGAATGACGAAGAAGCTGTGCTATTCCCAAACTGGGAAACTGGAATCACCTGATTTGAAAGTGGAATAACTTCTTCTTGCCAACTCCTATGAGATTTATTCAACTTCCTGGTGATTCTCCACCACTTTATGTATCCAAATCAAGCTTCTCACAAAGTGATTCATCCTGGTTTGATTGGAACGACGAAAGCTGCCCTATTCCCAAACTGGGAAAACTGGAATCACCTGATTTGAAAGTGGGATAACTTCTTCATCCCAACTCCTATGAGAATTATTCAACTTCCTGGTGATTCTCCACCACTTTATGTATCCAAATCAAGCTTCTCACAAAGTGATTCATCCTGGTTTGATTGGAACGACAAAGAAGCTGTGCTATTCCCAAACTGGGAAACTGGAATCACCTGATTTGAAAGTGGGATAACTTCTTCATCCCAACTCCTATGAGATTTATTCAACTTCCTGGTGATTCTCCACCACTTTATGTATCCAAATCAAGCTTCTCACAAAGTGATTCATCCTGTTTTGATTGGAACGACGAAGAAGCTGTGCTATTCCCAAACTGGGAAACTGGAATCACCTGATTTGAAAGTGGGATAACTTCTTCTTGCCAACTCCTATGAGATTTATTCAACTTCCTGGTGATTCTCCACCACTTTATGTATCCAAATCAAGCTTTCACAAAGAGATTCATCCTGGTTTGATTGGAACGACGAAGAAGCTGCTGTCCTATTCCCAAACTGGGAAACTGGAATCACCTGATTTGAAAGTGGGATAACTTCTTCATCCAACTCCTATGAGATTTATTCAACTTCCTGGTGATTCCCCACACTTTATGTATCAAATCAAGCTTCTCACAAAGTGATTCATCCTGGTTTGATTGGAACGACGAAGAAGCTGTGCTTCCCAAACTGGGAAACTGGAATCACCTGATTTGAAAGTGGGATAACTTCTTCATGCCAACTCCTATGAGATTTATTCAACTTCCTGGTGATTCTCCACCACTTTATGTATCCAAATCAAGCTTCTCACAAAGTGATTCATCCTGGTTTGATTGGAACGACGAAGAAGCTGTGCTATTCCCAAACTGGGAAACTGGAATCACCTGATTTGAAAGTGGGATAACTTCTTCATCCCAACTCCTATGAGATTTATTCAACTTCCTGGTGATTCTCCACCACTTTATGTATCCAAATCAAGCTTCTCACAAAGTGATTCATCCTGGTTTGATTGGAACGACGAAGAAGCTGTGCTATTCCCAAACTGGGAAACTGGAATCACCTGATTTGAAAGTGGGATAACTTCTTCTTGCCAACTCCTATGAGATTTATTCAACTTCCTGGTGATTCTCCACCACTTTATGTATCCAAATCAAGCTTCTCACAAAGTGATTCATCCTGGTTTGATTGGAACGACGAAGAAGCTGTGCTATTCCCAAACTGGGAAACTGGAATCACCTGATTTGAAAGTGGAAACTTCTTCTTGCCAACTCCTATGAGATTTATTCAACTTCCTGGTGATTCTCCACCACTTTATGTATCCAAATCAAGCTTCTCACAAAGTGATTCATCCTGGTTTGATTGGACGACGAATAAGCTGCCTATTCCCAAACTGGGAAACTGGAATCACCTGATTTGAAAGTGGGATAACTTCTTCATCCCAACTCCTATGAGATTATTCAACTTCCTGGTGATTCTCCACCACTTTATGTATCCAAATCAAGCTTCTCACAAAGTGATTCATCCTGTTTGATTGGAACGACGAAGAAGCTGTGCTATTCCCAAACTGGAAACTGGAATCACCTGATTTGAAAGTGGGATAACTTCTTCATCCCAACTCCTATGAGATTTATTCAACTTCCTGGTGATTCTCCACCACTTTATGTATCCAAATCAAGCTTCTCACAAAGTGATTCATCCTGGTTTGATTGGAACGACGAAGAAGCTGTGCTATTCCCAAACTGGGAAACTGGAATCACCTGATTGGAATGTGGGATAACTTCTTCATCCCAACTCCTATGAGATTTATTCAACTTCCTGGTGATTCTCCACCACTTTATGTATCCAAATCAAGCTTCTCACAGAGTAATTCATCCTGGTTTGAATGGAACGACGAAGAAGCTGTCCTATTCCCAAACTGGGAACTGGAATCACCTGATTTGAAAGTGGGATAACTTCTTCATGCCAACTCCTATGAGATTTATTCAACTTCCTGGTGATTCTCCACCACTTTATGTATCCAAATAAAGCTTCTCACAAAGTGATTCATCCTGGTTTGATTGGAACGACGATGAAGTTGTGCTTTTCCCAAACTGGGAAACTGGAATACCTGATTTTGAAAGTGGGATAACTTCTCTTGCCAACTCCTATGAGATTTATTCAACTTCCTGGTGATTCTCCACCACTTTATGTATCCAAATCAGGCTTCTCACAAAGTGATTCATCCTGGTTTGATTGGAACGACGAAGAAGCTGTGCTATTCCCAAACTGGGAAACTGGAATCACCTGATTTGAAAGTGGGATAACTTCTTCATCCCAACTCCTATGAGATTTATTCAACTTCCTGGTGATTCTCCACCACTTTATGTATCCAAATCAAGCTTCTCACAAAGTGATTCATCCTGTTTTGATTGGAACGACGAAGAAGCGTGTGCTTTCCCAAACTGGGAAATTGGAATCACATGATTTGAAAGTGGGATAACTTCTTCTTGCCAACTCCTATGAGATTTATTCAACTTCCTGGTGATTGTCCACCACTTTATGTATCCAATTAAAGCTTCTCACAAAGTGATTCATCCTGGTTTGATTGGAACGACGAAGATGCTTTCCTATTCCCAAACGGGGAAACTGGAATCACCTGATTAGAAAGTGGGATAACTTCTTCATCCCAACTCCTATGAGATTTATTCAACTTCCTGGTGATTCTCCACCACTTTATGTATCCAAATCAGGCTTCTCACAAATGATTCATCCTGTTTTGATTGGAACGACGAAGATGATGTCCTATTCCCAAACTGGGAAACTGGAATCACCTGATTTGAAAGTGGGATAACTTCTCTTGCCAACTCCTATGAGATTTATTCAACTTCCTGGTGATTCTCCACCACTTTATGTATCCAAATCAAGCTTCTCACAAAGTGATTCATCCGGTTTGATTGGAACGACGAAAAGAAGCTGTGCTATTCCAACTAAGGGAAACTGGAATCACCTGATTTGAAAGTGGGATAACTTCTTCATCCCAACTCCTATGAGATTTATTCAACTTCCTGGTGATTCTCCACCACTTTATGTATCCAAATCAAGCTTCTCACCAAGTGATTCATCCTGGTTTGATTGGAACGACGAAGAAGATGTGCCTATTCCCAAACTGGGAAACTGGAATCAACTGATTTGAAAGTGGGGATAACTTCTTCTGCCACTCCTATGAGATTTATTCAACTTCCTGGTGATCTCCACCACTTATGTATCCAAATCAAGCTTCTCCACAAAGTGATTCATCCTGGTTTGATTGGAACGACGATAAGCTGTGCTATTCCCAAACTGGGACGGGAAACTGGAATCACCTGATTTGAAAGTGGGATAACTTCTTCATCCAACTCCTATGAGATTTATTCAATTCCTTGTGATTCTCCACCACTTTATGTATCCAAATCAAGCTTCTCACAAAGTGATTCATCCTGGTTTGATTGGAACGACGAATGAAGCTGTGCTATTCCCAAACTGGAAACTGGAATCACCTGATTTGAAAGTGGGATAACTTCTTCTTGCCAACTCCTATGAGATTTATTAAACTTCCTGGTGATTCTCCACCACTTTATGTATCCAAATCAAGCTTCTCACAAAGAGATTCATCTTGGTTTGATTGGAACGACGACGAAGAAGCTGTGCTATTTCCCAAGCTGGGAAACTGGAATCACCTGATTTGAAAGTGGGATAACTTCTTCTCCAACTCCTATGAGATTTATTCAACTTCCTGGTGATTCTCCACCACTTTATGTATCCAAATCAAGCTTCTCACAAAGTGATTCATCCTGGTTTGATTGAACGACGAAGAGAAGCTGTCCTATTCCCAAACTGGGAAACTGGAATCACCTGATTTGAAAGTGGGATAACTTCTTCATCCCAACTCCTATGAGATTTATTCAACTTCCTGGTGATTCTCCACCACTTTATGTATCCAATCAAGCTTCTCACAAGATATTCATCCTGTTTGATTGGAACGACGAAGAAGCTGTGCTATTCCCAAACTGGGAAACTGGATGGAATCACCTGATTTGAAAGTGGGATAACTTCTTCGTCCCAACTCCTATGAGATTTATTCAACTTCCTGGTGATTCTCCACCACTTTATGTATCCAAATCAAGCTTCTCACAAAGTGATTCATCCTGGTTTGATTGGAACGACGAAGAAGCTGTGCTATTCCCAAACTGGGAAACTGGAATCACCTGATTTGAAATTGGGATAACTTCTTCATCCCAACTTCTATGAGATTTATTAAACTTCCTGGTGATTCTCCACCACTTTATGTATCCAAATCAAGCTTCTTACAAAGTGATTCATCCTGTTTTGATTGGAACGACGAAGAAGCTGTGCTATTCTTAACTTGGGAAACTGGAATCACCTGATTTGAAAGTGGAATAACTTCTTCTTGCGAACTCCTATGAGATTTATTCAACTTCCTGGTGATTCTCCACCACTTTATGTATCCAAATCAAGCTTCTCACTAAGTGATTCATCCTGGTTTGATTGGAACGACGAAGAAGCTGTCCTATTCCCAAACTGGGAAACTGGAATCACCTGATTTGAAAGTGGAATACCTTCTTCATGCCAACTCCTATGAGATTTATTCAACTTCCTGGTGATTCTCCACCACTTTATGTATCCAAATCAAGCTTCTCACAAAGTGATTCATCCTGGTTGATTGAGTTTGATTGGGACGACGAAGAAGCTGTGCTATTCCCAAACTGGGAAACTGGAATCACCTGATTTGAAAGTGGGGATAACTTCTTCATGCCAACTCCTATGAGATTTATTCAACTTCCTGGTGATTCTCCACCACTTTATGTATCCAAATCAAGCTTCTCACAAAGTGATTCATCCTTTTTTTGGGTGAAACGACAGAGAAGCTGTGCCTATTCCCAAACTGGGAAACTGGAATCACCTGATTTGAAATGGGGATCACTTCTTCATCCCAACTCCTATGAGATTTATTCAACTTCCTGGTGTTTCTCCACCACTTTATGTATCCAAATCAAGCTTCTCACAAAGTGATTCATCCAGGTTTGATTGGAACGACGAAGAAGAAGCTGTGTGCTATTCCAAACTGGGAAACTGGAATCACCTGATTTGAAAGTGGGGAACTTCTTCATCCCAACTCCTATGAGATTTATTCAATTCCTGGTGATTCTCCACCACTTTATGTATCCAAATCAAGCTTCTCACAAGAGATTCATCCTGGTTTGATTGGATTGACGAAGAAGCTGTCTATTCCCAAACTGGGAAAACTGGAATCACGTGATTTGAAAGTGGGATAACTTCTTCATCCCACTGCTATGAGATTTATTCAACTTCCTGGTGATTCTCAGCACTTTATGTATCCAAATAAGCTTCTCACAAAGTGATTCATCCTGGTTGATTGGAACGACAAAGAAGCTGTGCTATTCCAAACTGGGGAAACTGGAATCACCTGATTTGAAAGTGGGATAACTCTTCATGCAAACTCCTATGAGATTTATTCAACTTCCTGGTGTTTCTCCCACTTTTGTGTATCCAAATCAAGCTTCTCACAAAGTGATTCATCCTGGTTTGATGGGAACGACGAAGAAGCTGTGCTATTCCCAAACTGGGAAACTGGAATCACCTGATTTGAAACGTCGGATGATAACTTCTTCTTGCCAATCCTATGAGATTTTTATTCAATTCCTGGTGATTATCCACCACTTTATTATCCAATATCAAGCTTCTCACAAAGTAGTGATTCATCCTGGTTGATTGGACGACGAAGAGAAGCTGTGCTATTCCCAAACTGGGAAACTGGAATCACCTGATTTGAAAGTGGGATAACTTCTTCATGCCAACTCCTATGAGATTTATTCAACTTCCT
>NW_022610990.1:5000-42500 GCF_000309985.2 Brassica rapa
CAAACAGGTTGAAACCTTAACGGCAAGGACTCGAGCAATCCGTCCCCGCGGAACCACCGAAATCCATGGGAAGAGACTCGACTTCGCAACCCCACTCGACAGACCTGGAGTCGCGCGGGAACGACCTTCGGGTCAAAACCCTAGCGAGAAATCTCCCATCGAAAAGGGGAACCCTGAAAGTCCTCCGCCCCCTGCAAAGGACTCGGAGGATAACGAAGCCGAACGCATTGACCTGGATCCTAGTGATGTCTCCAACGACACCGACGAGGACGTCGCCAGACATCCAAGAGGACCAGAAGCCGATCTGCTCGGGAAAGCTCCCCGTTCGAAAAACCAATGACGGAGAAGAGGAAATCTCCTATTGGAACGAACAAGAGGAGCTGGCCGAAAGGCAAACCGAGCTCACTCGCAGTAAACGCCGACAGGCTCGGAAATCTACTAACCGCGCTCTTCGCAACTACATCACCAAGACTGTGGCGGAAATGAGGGCCGTGAAGTCTCAAATCCATCATGCTACTAGTGCTGCCCTCAAAATCGATCGACTGCTGGAAGGAGCTCGGAAGACCCCTTTTACTAGTCGCATTTCGGACATGAGGGTATCCGATCCGGGAAAAATCAAAGTACCAAAGTACGATGGTATGGCCAACCCGAAAGCGCACCTTCAGGCTTTCCACATCGCGATGGGAAGAGCTAGGCTGAAGGATGGCGAAAAGGATGCCGGCTACTGCTGCATGTTCGTCGAAAATCTGGAAGGAGTGGCGATCGAATGGTTCGCACGCCTTCATCGCAACACCATCGGGAATTTCCGACAGCTCGCATCGGAATTTCTCAAAACAATACTCTGTATTCATACACAGAGAAACTTCCGATGTTGATCTCTGGAGTCTCTCCTAGAGGGAAGACGAACCCCTCCGCGAGTTATCAGTGTTGGGGTCAAAAACGGTTACGACAAATTTAACATTCAAAACGTCCGAAGAAGAAAATAAGAGTTTCTCCGAAGAGTACTTTTCGAAATAGATTCTTCCTTACGAAAAAGCTTGGCGGAAGAAAGAATCGAGATGTCCGACGAAAGCTCGAAACAGGTCGTTACGCAGCGACCGAACGTCCGTCCCGCTCGGTCGCTACGTAGCGACCAAACGATCATCCCACTCGGTCGCTACGTAGCGACCGAGCTCGAGTCTAAGCTCGGTCGCTACGTAGCGACCGAGCGATCGTCCCGCTCGATCGCTACGTAGCGACCGAGCTCGAGCCAAAGCTCGGTCGCTACGTAGCGACCGAGCGATCGTCCCGCTCGGTCGCTACGTAGCGACCGAGCGACCGTCCCGCTCGGTCGCTACGTAGCGACCGAGCTCGAGCCAAAGCTCGGTCGCTACGTAGCGACCGAGCGATCGTCCCGCTCGGTCGCTACGTAGCGACCGAGCTCGAGCCAAAGCTCGGTCGCTACGTAGCGACCGAGCGATCGTCCCGCTCGGTCGCTACGTAGCGACCGAGCGGGACGTCGCTACGTAGCGACCGAGCGATCGTCCCGCTCGGTCGCTACGTAGCGACCGAGCGATCGTCCCGCTCGGTCGCTACGTAGCGACCGATCTTCGCTACGTAGCGACCGGTCGCTACGTAGCGACCGAGCTCGCCAAGCTCGGTCGCTACGTAGCGACCGAGCGATCGTCCCGCTCGGTCGCTACGTAGCGACCGAGCTCAAGCCGAAGCTCGGTCGCTACGTAGCGACCGAGCACTCGTTTCGCTCGGTCGCTACATAGCGACCGGGCTCGAGCCAAAGTTCGGTCGCTGTGTAGCGATTGAACCTTTCCGAACATCGATACGACACCAGTCCTTGCATTCTCGTCAAACCTTCGAATGCTATCTCCCGAAGACCGTAGCAAGCTCAGTCCATGTTTCCCGCTATTCTAATTCATCGATCAAACTTCGCGGATTAGAAACCGCGGAAAACTCGTAGTAAACGTGTCGAGTCGGAAGACGGCCCAAAGGGACCTAAAACACGACTCGAGGCCCATCCTACGATTTTTCCTAACCAAAAGCCCGTGAACCACAGCATGGTTCGCGCTTGGCCCACGAGGAAGGATAAATGTCAAGTTTCCGCGGATAAATACGGGCTTAAGGGCAGAAGAGTAAAAGCGTAAACCGACCTTGGAGCTAGTATATAAGGAGTCCTAGGCGAGGAGCAGAGGGAGAACTTTTTCAGAGCAAACTTAGCACTTAGAGCGATTTAGGCAACTTTCCGTTTTTGTTATTTCGAGCTGCGACTCAATTAGGTTTAGCCGTCTTAGGGTTGCTAGAACTAGGAATCTCGCCGACAGCTCTCGAGCCCAGGCTTATACCTTGTTGTAACGCTCATACGCAGATTCGGAATAAGATCTACTTTGCTCTCTTTTCGATTTCTTATTTTTATCGTTGTTATTCTCGTGTTCTGATTGCTTGACGTGTGGTAATTAACAGATATCCGGGTCCTCTGGGAAACTAGGGTTTTCTAAGTTTCCTTATTTAAACGGAAATCGACAGTGCGAATTTCGGTTCCCACAGTTTGGCGCTAGAAGGAGGGGGACTTACGGATCAATCTAACCCGCAAAAACCACTCAACGATCAGGAACGACATGCGAGATTCGACGTGCGCGAATGTCATCTCATTCAAGGGGGGAGAAACGGTCGATCGAGCCAAACCTCGGAACGATCTCCTTGTTATCGAGTTGACAATTCGAGATATCGACGTCGCTAGAGTACTAATCGATACCGGAAGCTCGGCCGATATCATCTTCAAAGACACTCTTGAAAAGATGGGGATCAGTCAATCCGAGATCGCAAAATGCCCAAGCCCACTGCTAGGGCTTTCGGGGGAAACGACCATGGCCTATGGATCGATTAGACTCGCTGTCAAAGCCGGAACCGTGACAAACATCACAGAGTTTCTAGTCGTTGACCGCCCCGCATCTTACAACGTTATCATGGGGACGCCATGGCTGAACACCATGCGCGCAATCCCATCAACCTACCATCTTTGCCTCAAGTTCCCGACCCCTAACGGAGTCGAGGTAATCTGGGGAAACCCAAGAGTTTCTCAGGTTTGTTTCGCCGCGGAACTAAAACGAAAGAGACCGATCCTCGAAATTACTCCTAAGAAAGCGGAGAAAAAGACCTCCAGCAAAGATACGCGAAGTCAGGATTCAGCGGAATTCTTCTGGCAATCTCGTATCTTCGCAGCCCTAGATGAAAAACGCGAGCCAACTTGTGAACCCGTGGTAACGATCTGTCTCGACGAAGCCTTCCCAGAACGCTGCGTCGAGATCGGAGCCAATCTCCACGAGCCTTTAAAGACAGAACTCATAACCTGTCTTAAAAAGAACCTTAATACTTTCGCATGGGCTGCGGAAGATATGCCAGGAATCGACATTAACATAACATGTCACGAGCTGAACATCGACCCAACATTCAAACCCGTCAAACAGAAAAGACGGAAGCTGGGACCCGAACGTGCTACCGCAGTAAACGATGAGGTCGAAAAACTGCTTAAAGTTGGGTCGATAACGGAAGTAAGATACCCGGACTGGCTCGCCAACCCCGTAGTAGTCAAAAAGAAAAACGGGAAGTGGCGAGTTTGCGTAGATTTTACCGACCTAAACAAGGCATGTCCAAAGGATAGCTTCCCTCTACCACATATCGATCGATTGGTAGAAGCAACGGCGGGCAACGAACTCTTATCCTTCATGGACGCTTTCTCAGGCTATAATCAAATTAGGATGAATCCCGACGATCGTGAGAAGACTGCGTTCATTACCGATCGCGGAACCTATTGCTATGAGGTAATGCCCTTCGGCCTCAAAAACGCTGGAGCAACTTACCAACGACTCGTGAACCGAATGTTCTCCAAACAACTCGGAAAAACGATGGAAGTTTATATCGACGACATGCTTGTCAAATCCCTCAAAGCAAGAGATCACGTGTCACATCTCGAAGAATGCTTCGCACAACTAAACTCCCATAACATGAAGCTCAACCCGACGAAATGTAGATTCGCCGTGGCATCAGGAGAATTCCTCGGCTACTTGGTCACCAACTGCGGTATCGAAGCAAATCCAAAACAGATCAACGCTCTAATCGAGATGGCTTCGCCGAAGAATAAACGGGAAGTCCAAAGACTGACCGGCAGAATCGCAGCACTTAACCGATTTATTTCACGATCAACAGATAAGTGCCTGCCCTTCTACGACGTCCTGCGAGGAAATAAAAAATTTGAATGGACGGAAGAGTGCGAAAACGCCTTCCAACAGCTGAAGCGTTATTTAGCTACTCCTCCAGTCCTCGCAAAACCCGTGGAAGGGGAGCCTTTATTCTTGTACATCGCGGTATCGGCAACAGCCGTAAGCGGAGTCCTGATCAGGGAAGAACGCGGGGAGCAGAAACCTATTTTTTACATAAGCAAAACCTTGCTGGATGCCGAATCTGGGTATCCGTTGATGGAAAAATTGACATGCGCGGTCGTAACATCAGCCCGAAAACTACGACCATATTTCCAATCCCACACGATTGTTATCCTCACGACTTTTCCCTTACGGACAATTTTGCATAGCCCAAGTCAATCAGGCCGATTGGCTAAGTGGGCGGTCGAGTTGAGTGAGTATGACATCGAATACCGACCAAGGACGAGCGCAAAATCACAAGTGCTCGCGACTTTTTGGTCGAACTTCCAACGGGAGCAATAACCAACGAGGAACCAAATTCCACCTGGCTCCTCCACGTCGACGGATCCTCATCCAAGCAAGGATCGGGTATCGGGATCCGTCTCACATCTCCAACGAGCGAGATCCTGGAACAATCGTTCAGACTGGAATTCCATGCCTCAAACAACGAGGCCGAATACGAAGCATTGATCGCAGGTCTACGTTTGGCTCACGGCTTAAAAATACGTAATCTCCACGCTTACTGCGACTCCCAGTTAGTGGCCAGTCAATTCAGCGGAGAATATGAAGCCAGAGACGAACGGATGGACGCGTACCTCAAACTGGTCCAAGGTCTAGCTCAAGACTTCGACTGTTTCGCCCTTACCCGGATCCCCCGTTCCGAGAATGTCCAGGCGGACGCCCTCGCGGCCTTAGCATCAAGTTCCGATCCAGGACTCAAAAGGGTAATTCCGGTCGAATTCATCGAACATCCGAGTATCGGACCGCCAGTCGTTGTCAATCTCATAGAGGGTCAAGACGACGAGGAAGAAGAGATTACGATACCACCACCATCGGAGCAATCCGATTACGGTTGTGATACCCCATGGCTTCAGACGATTCGAGACTACATTATCGACGGGCAACTGCCCGCCGAAAAATGGTCAGCTCGCAAGATCCGAACACAGGCCGCACGCTACGTAACAGTGGACGGCGAAATCTACAAGTGGAGATTCTCCGGACCGCTCCTGACGTGCCTGGAAGGAGAAAAGGCGAGGAAAGTAATGGAGGAAATACATTCCGGCTCATGCGGCAACCATTCCGGCGGAAGATCACTAGCCGTGAAAATCAAACGCCACGGATACTATTGGCCAACAATGATCGGAGATTGCGAAAAATTCGCACGAAAATGCGAAAAATGCCAAAGGCATGCGCCAACTATCCGACAACCGGCCGAAGTTCTTTCCTCCATCACATCGCCTTATCCCTTTATGCGCTGGGCCATGGATATTGTCGGACCTCTGCATAACTCAAAGCAAAAGCGTTTCCTTTTAGTCCTTACCGATTTCTTCTCAAAATGGGTAGAGGCGGACTCGTACGCAGTATAAAAGACGTCCAAGTCGAGAATTTCGTATGGAGAAACATCATCTGTAGGCATGGAGTTCCTTACGAAATCGTAACCGATAACGGGTCTCAATTCATTTCCACCCGATTCGAGGCATTCTGCGAAAAGTGGAAGATACGACTCAACAAGTCAACTCCCAGATATCCGCAGTGCAACGGACAGGCTGAAACAATCAACAAGACCATTCTCGACGGACTGAAGAAACGCTTGGAGGCCAAAAAAGGTAGATGGGCCGACGAACTCGAGGGAGTCCTCTGGTCTCACCGTACCACCCCAAGGCGAGCAACGGGAGAAACTCCCTTCGCCTTGGTATACGGCACGGAGTGCATGATTCCCGCGGAAGTAGAATTTCCCGGTGTTCGAAGAAGGTTCTTGCCCGAACGAGAGGAACTCAACAATGCTATGCTCTTGGACGATCTCGACCTCATTAACGAACGCCGGGATCGAGCGCTCATCCGAATTCAAAACTACCAGCACGCCGCTGCGAGATACTATAACTCCAACGTACGGAATCGTAGGTTCAATCAGGGAGATCTGGTCCTTCGCAAAGTTTTCCAAAACACCGCTGAACGAAACGCGGGAAAACTCGGAGCAAACTGGGAAGGTCCCTATAAAATCGAAAAAGTCGTCCGACCAGGTTCTTACGAAATAGCCAACATGCAGGGCATAAAAATCCCTAGAACCTGGAATGCGATGCATCTCAAAAAATACTATCACTAAACAAACCAACTCGCAATCACTGAACTACGAGACGGCTTGATCTCCGCAAGGAGTACGTAGGCAGTTTGCCGAAAGGCAAATTCAGCTGTCCCCCCTCATTAAAAAGGGGGGGAGTGGGTACGTATACTCGTATACTCCCACAAAATCGAAAAACTTCTTACCGCACTTTTGGTGTTTTCGACTTATCAAAACATCCTCACCCGCGAAATCGCAACGAGGTCTTCGGAAATTAGTCGGCCGCTTGGGAGAATCAAACCTTTAGCATCGCGAGACGTCGCAAAAGATGCCTCAAAGTTGGTTGCTTCCGAGCAAACGAAATCTCCGCAAAAAGACACATATATTCACACATTAACATTTATTTTGCGCAAATTAATCAAAACAACGGCACACGCCACCAAGTCCGATGCTGATCACATCGAACTCACAAACGTCCTAAACAGACATAGCCATCTCATGGAGATGACTCTCTTACATCCGACACAAGGATAATAGCGCTATAAAAGAAATCCGAAATTTTGGTCTAGCACTTCCGGTCTCCGGAGAGATGCTCGATTCGTATCAAACAAGTCGTATAAGCCGAGAACTTTTCGCGGACTTTACATCGATACGAATCAGGAAGAAATCGCGACAGGAAAAACGATAGCCGGTTAGTCACCGCACAATCCTTAAACCGAAAGTAAACCTAGGTCTTGCCCTAAACCCAGCGCACTGATCTCTAACATCTCAAAGGCATGATATCGAAAGATAAGAGATTCTTAAACCACGCCTCTATGTTTACGTTCGATACCTTCAGCACCCCCGCAGAGTTCACATCTCGCGGAAGAAGTCTCGAAACAGGTCTCGAATAAAACATTTCACAATCGAAGAAGGATATGAGACGACAACTCATCACCTTCCTCCCCACTATTCACAAATTCATAAAAAACGTTATCCGATTATCATACCATAAAGCCGCGGAGCGGCAGGGATTCAAAGCCACACACGGCCAGTCCCGAAATACAAACAAGGCCATTCAAGGCCGAAACATAAAGACATAAAAAAAAAAAAACAAATCTCTCGCAAGAGATCTAACCCAAGTCACCCTCAGAACTTACGCCCCCTCTTCACCCGCCGCCTCGTCCGAGCCTGGAGCCGCGTCGCTTCCGTTCTCTCCGACCATCGGATCTTTCCCCTCTGGGTCTTCTGAACACGTCGGAAGGAAGCAAGCGGATTTTAGGTCGGCCAGGATGAGACCGAAATCGCCATCCTCGGCCGCCATATCTCCCTTGCAGCCGGACAGTCGGGCCTCTTCGGCCTCCAAGGTCGGGGGAGTCTCACTTTGGAACGACCGAACCACGGCCATCCCGCCCTCAATCGTCGCCAAAGCGAAATCCCTGCTCCGGATACACTCGAGGGAACCTAGGGAAGCAGAAATCTTCGCCAAGCGAGCCTGAAACTCCGCGCGAAGGGCATCCGTAGCCTCTTGGATCCCGCGGCGCGCTAGTCCAGCGTCACTCTCGACCTGACGCTGGAGTCGACGCACCTCCGAGGATTTGGCCTTCCTGGCCTTCTTTTCCTTAAGCAAGGAACTCGCCGTCTTCCCGAGGTCCCTCTCAAGCTCTCCTATCGCAACCTCGAGCTTCGACACTTTCGCAGAGTGAGAGTCCTCGACAGCCGTCAACATAGCCTCGGTTTCGGACCATCTGCCCTGAAGCTCCACCAACTCCCCGGAAAGACGACTGGTCTCAGAACCACATTCGCTGATCATCCCATCGATCAACGATATGAACTGCGAACGGTAAAAATTCTTAAGACTAAGTCCGTGAAAAGAATGCACGAAAGACGATCGAGAATTCAAACAAGAAACAAACCTTTCCGCGAAGTCCCGATGCTAGGCTCGACCCACCTCGCTGCGAAGTCTCCCCGTCACCGCTCTTGGCCAGTTTCCTCTTCCGACTCTTAGGCTGAGTAGCCTGGACAGCGCTAGGAGCACGCAATGCCAGAACGATTTCTTTTCTGGCTGGAGGCGGAGGCATAGAGTCAGCGGCCTTCTCTTTGTCCTCGACGAGGATCGGAGTCGTGGAAGATCCCGCAGGTAGGACTTGCGGGAGAGGAGCCGCGACGTCGGTCCCATGACACGGGGCAACGACATGCGCGGAGGAAGACGGAAACTCGGAGCCAGTCTGAGCCAATTCTTTCTCGGCTTGGCGACGAACTAGTTTTTCTCGGAAAGAAAGATGACCGGCAACACAAGCCGGCACTTCTGCCGGAGAAGTTGAAACCAGAGCCGGAGAAGTGGCCTCACCCATCTCGACGTCGGAATCCTTCTTATCCCCTTGGGAGGAAGACATGTTGAAAGGAAAGTTATGAAACTAGAGAGGTTTTTGAAGAAAATGAAGAAGGAAAGGTGTGAAGAAAATGAATGACAAGAGCTCACTACTTATAGAAGTATGGGTTCGGAATGTCGCCTCGACAACTTTTTTCCGCGGAGTTTTAACTGTAAATTTCGTCCAATACACTTAACCTTGTCAAAGTCATCTATCCGCCCGCTAGAGTCACAACTCTAACGGGCTGGGGGGCTAACTGTTGGGGTCAAAAACGGTTACGACAAATTTAACATTCAAAACGTCCGAAGAAGAAAATAAGAGTTTCTCCGAAGAGTACTTTTCGAAATAGATTCTTCCTTACGAAAAAGCTTGGCGGAAGAAAGAATCGAGATGTCCGACGAAAGCTCGAAACAGGTCGTTACGCAGCGACCGAACGTCCGTCCCGCTCGGTCGCTACGTAGCGACCGAACGATCGTCCGCTCGGTCGCTACGTAGCGACCGAGCTCGAGCCAAGCTCGGTCGCTACGTAGCGACCGAGCGATCGTCCCGCTCGGTCGCTACGTAGCGACCGAGCTCGAGCCAAAGCTCGGTCGCTACGTAGCGACCGAGCGATCGTCCCGCTCGGTCGCTACGTAGCGACCGAGCTCAGCCAAGCTCGGTCGCTACGTAGCGACCGAGCGATCGTCCCGCTCGGTCGCTACGTAGCGACCGAGCTCGAGCCAAAGCTCGGTCGCTACGTAGCGACCGAGCGATCGTCCCGCTCGGTCGCTACGTAGCGACCGAGCGATTGTCCCGGTCGGTCGCTACGTAGCGATCGTCCCGCTCGGTCGCTACGTAGCGACCGAGCTCAGCCAAGCGCGGTCGCTACGTAGCGACCGACGATCGTCCCGCTCGGTCGCTACGTAGCGACCGAGCTCGAGCCAAAGCTCGGTCGCTACGTAGCGACCGAGCGATCGTCCCGCTCGGTCGCTACGTAGCGACCGAGCTCGAGCCAAAGCTCGGTCGCTACGTAGCGACCGAGCGATCGTCCCGCTCGGTCGCTACGTAGCGACCGAGCTCAAGCCGAAGCTCGTCGCTACGTAGCGACCGAGCACTCGTTTCGCTCGGTCGCTACATAGCGACCGGGCTCGAGCCAAAGTTCGGTCGCTGTGTAGCGATTGAACCTTTCCGAACATCGATACGACACCAGTCCTTGCATTCTCGTCAAACCTTCGAATGCTATCTCCCGAAGACCGTAGCAAGCTCAGTCCATGTTTCCCGCTATTCTAATTCATCGATCAAACTTCGCGGATTAGAAACCGCGGAAAACTCGTAGTAAACGTGTCGAGTCGGAAGACGGCCCAAAGGGACCTAAAACACGACTCGAGGCCCATCCTACGATTTTTCTAACCAAAAGCCCGTGAACCACAGCATGGTTCGCGCTTGGCCCACGAGGAAGGATAAATGTCAAGTTTCCGCGGATAAATACGGAAGTTTTGAAGATAATTGTGAAGATCGGGAAAAATGGAATATCTCCATTTTTATGCTATGACGGCTTAAGGGCAGAAGAGTAAAAGCGTAAACCGACCTTGGAGCTAGTATATAAGGAGTCCTAGGCGAGGAGCACCAGGGAGAACTTTTTTGAGAGAAAACTTAGCACTTAGAGTGATTTAGGCAACTTTCCGTTTTTGTTATTTCGAGCTGCGACTCAATTAGGTTTAGCCGTCTTAAGGTTGCTAGAACTAGGAATCTCGCCGACAGCTCTCGAGCCCAGGCTTATACCTTGTTGTAACGCTCATACGCAGATTCGGAATAAGATCTACTTTGCTCTCTTTACGATTTCTTATCTTTATCGTTGTTATTCTCGTGTTCTGATTGCTTGACGTGTGGTAATTAACAGATATCCGGGTCCTCTGGGAAACTAGGGTTTTCTTAGTTTCCTTATTTAAACGGAAATCGACAGTGCGAATTTCGGTTCCCACAATCAGTCGGTTCAAGCTGATAATGTCCGGGGTCAGCGGGATAAGCGACAAAGTGGCCATTGACGCGCTGAGAAAGACGCTCTGGTACAAGTCAAAATTCAGAAAGTGGATAACCCTCGACAAACCACGAACGATCCAGGACGCCCTCCACAAAGCAACGGACTACATCATAGTCGAGGAAGAAACTAAAGTCTTATCGCAAAAACATAAGGCGGCAAGACCTTCCTCGAAGGACATGGATCCGAAAGCGAGAAAGAAGAACTCTCGTAACGACAAATCCGTCCACCACGAGGGGGAAGATCTCCAAGGGGCGTATAATTATGCGATCAATTCAGATCAAGGCGGAACCACGGGCAACACGTGGACCCGCAATCAAGGGTGTGACGAAAACACCTTCTGCGAGTTCCACCAGTCCCGAGGACACTCCACGACCAACTGCAAAGTCTTGGGAGCAAGGCTGGCCGCGAAGCTACTCGCTGGAGAGCTCTCAGAAGTAACCAGCATCAAGGATCTCATCCTCGACTCTGATCGCCCTCCAAAGACGGATAGAAATCCGCCCGCTGAAAAGTCCCCTCAACGAAACCAGCCTGGGGATAAACACGGTAGGAGGCCGAAAGACAAGGGGAATGATAACAATCGTCGCAGAGTCAACATGATCATCGGAGGATCACAATACTGCAGTGATACTGTTTCAGCCATCAAGGCTTACCAACGGAACGCAGAGTCGAGTGCAAATTGGCCTACATGGTCTCCTCCCCGAGATGGCCAAAATTGCTCGATCACCTTCACAAAGGAGGAAGCCGGCGGCA
The DNA here is from genome assembly GCF_000309985.2 of Brassica rapa. Lineage (NCBI taxonomy): Eukaryota > Viridiplantae > Streptophyta > Magnoliopsida > Brassicales > Brassicaceae > Brassica > Brassica rapa. The sequence goes on from NW_022610990.1 coordinate 16,590, forward strand.
TCGATCAACCTCACTGCGACCCGCTCGTCATAGATCTCGTCATACGAGACTTAGAAGTCCGAAGGGTACTCGTCGACACGGGAAGCACGGTCAACGTAATCTTCCGCGACACTCTCAAGCGGATGAGCATCAAACTCGGAGAAGTAATTCCAACGCCAAAACCGCTCACGGGTTTTTTCAGGCGAAGTATCGACCCCAAGCGGAGTCGCGGCTATCTGGGGATGCCAAAAACAGTCGTGGCTATGCTTCCTCGCAGAGCACAAGTTAAGACAAATCACGAGTTCTGCGGCGAATCGCAAACACACGAAGATGGATCGATCTTTGGCCACAAACGCCCCAAGGAAAGATGAATTAAAATCGTCTGCTGACGCAAACGCATCGGACGTCGAAACTCAACACGAGTCCGAAGCCGATGCTACAACTCAACCGCAACATCCGGAAAATAGCGTTGAGCCAGCCACGATCAACACGGTCAAGGCGGACAGCGCGACGTCTACCGCTGAGTAAAAACGCTCGCGGCATGAAACAGAACTACGAGATGGCTTGATCCTCGAAAGGGGTATGTAGGCAGCTCGTCAAAAGATGAGTTCAGCTATCCCCCTCTCTAAAAATGGGGGGGGGGGGAGTGGGTGCGTATACTCGTATACTCCCACTTAGAAAAATCATCATTATTGTAATCGAGTTTTTAGAAACTTCAAAAACTCTTACTACAATCTATGTCGCTCCCTTTTTATCGAAATCGTTCTATGCTTCAGTTAAACGCAAAAACTTTCAGGACACACCTAGAAACGTTAAGACTCTCGACTGCGGCCTCATCCAGCCCAAAATCGTAAAATTATCATCTTTCAAACACACAAAGACGCACGTATAATCCTCGAAACAACTGCGAGACGTCGCAAAGTTAAAATTCGAAGATAATACGAAAAAATTGTCCGAACGCGACCACCAAAAAACTTACACCCAGTTCGTCGATTGGCCCCGACGAACATGCCAGCCGTCTTAAACAAACGCAATTCGATCACTCTGTTGATCTCCAAAACGTCCAAAACAAGGACAAAAGCGCGCTACAACAAAAATCTGAAATTTTGGTTTAGCACTCCAAGTTGGCTTAAAAATTGCCTCTGAGAAGATGCTCGATTCGTACCATACAAGTCATATAAGCCGAGAACTTATTGCGGACTTTAAATCAGTACGAGTCAGGAAAAACGATAGCCGGCTAGTCACCGCACAAACCTTAACCGAAAGTAAACCTAGGTCTTGCCCTAAACCCAACGCTCTGGTCTCAAACATCTCCAGACATGATATCTAAAAGATACGAGATCCTAAACCATGTCTCTCCGTTCACATCTCAATGTTCCCGAAAATCGAAAAGATAAATAATTTTCTACGAAAATCACGAACGAACCAACAGATTGAACGTCTCATCGGAATTAAAAATGAGATGACAACTCATATTTACTTCTAACCTACTCAGGGAAAACTCAAAATAAAACATCCATCATATATATATAAAGCCGCGTAAAGCGGTAAGGGATTCAAAGCCGCCAACAGCCTGTCCACATAAGCAATAAAAACGGCCAAAACGGGCCTGTACAATCTCTCGAAATAAAGGCCACACTCGGCCACAAATATAAAACGGAAAGACAAGCATCTTTCTTTAACCACTCCACCTCTCATAGTCCAAAATCAAAGTCCCCGGACAACGAAGCACCGAACGCATCTGCGGGACGATCCACTTCCTCGCCACCATCGGGAAACCCGGTTGGAACCTCCTCGGTATCAGGGGAAACCGGGATGGAATCCCAGAACCCTTGGATCCGCTCATCGATTGAGGGAATGAGCGCCTCAGCGTGGGCACGTTCGTTCATGCCGCTCTTCATCAAGCTCATTTCCTTCTCGAACACATAATCATCGGCTTGCGTCCTCAAAAGACTTCCGACTGAACCACGGCACTCACGGAAATCACCCACCGAGGTGAAGGCATTCTTGAGGTTCCCATACTCAACCTGGAACAGAGAGGCACGGATCTTCATCACCTCGACGATTGAAGCGAGCCATAGGGAAGCTATGGTCTATCGTTTTAAAGCGGAGAAAGCGGAAAGAGATCTCGCTCGCGTGCAAGGCGAGATGCTGGAGCGAGAAGCACAACTTACTCCTGATCATGCGCGGGCAGTCCGTAAGGCGGAAAATTATAAGCAGAAAAAGAAATACCTAGGCAATCATAGATATTTTCGAAAAAATCATACCCCGTTGATAAAACGAGACCCTTCCGCGACAACCTTCGGCCTTCCTGTTTCATTCGTTGGTGGAGGAGCATCGAAGCTCGGGGGTAAACCAGCAAAGAAATCGTCGAAATCCGGGATAGGAACCTCGCTAGAACCGCTTCCATCGCCATAAGCAAGGTCTGGATCCCATCCCGGAAGCACAGAATCATCCATCGAAAACTCTATGTCGCCAAGATCGATATCCTTCCCCTTTGAAGAGTTCCACCGCGTCGCAGCAGCGGGGGCAGCATCAGGACTCTGATCATCGGGCTCGGAGTCATTCCCCGCTTCCATAGGGTCGGGGCATACAAACCTTAGCGCCTTCCGAACTCGTTTCGGCGTGAACAAAGTCCAGAAAAACGGACCATTCCTAAGAAGGTCCCTCACTTCAATGATATCCTCGGGAAACAGAGCCAGCGGGTTGATGAAGGGACGATCGTTTGGCAACCTCCGGAGTAGTTGGATACAACTCTCTTCGACAGATGCAGCATCTATACGAACAAAGAAGAAAAATTTCTTCCACGAGTTGAAGTTGGAGCTGAACCTCTTAACCACTGACATGAAGCTCCGAGGGACCAGCCTATACTTTTCCTTATCCTTGACAAGCTGTAGCCTCAAAAGCGCTTCAAAGTGATCAACGGAAAGGGAAAGACCATGCTCATAGCTCAGGATCAGGATTCCAATAAGGTGCTGAATGGCAAGAGGATTCAGCGGGTTTATTTCCACCTCGAAACGATCCAATACTCGGACAACGATTTCAGGAATCAGGAACCACAAGCGAAAACACACTACGAATACTTCGTAGCAAGTAAAGTAACCCTCCGGGGGGTTATCAGCGCGTTCGCCTCGACGAGGAACCCGGAACTCCACCGTACTCGGAATACGATGGAATGATCGCATGATCTCGAGAAACTCGCCGGTTCTCCTGCTCTGTGACCCTTCCTCGATCGCACGATGGGTCAGTACCGGAAACGACTTCTCTTTGGGAGGAGTCATCGAACCGTAATGCGCAACCCACCATGCCTCATTCTCGGCGGGATCTACCGAGCGAGGCACAAACTCCATCTTCGGAACAACGAGCTCTTCATGAGCACTCGCTGATGAAGACCCTTTTCTCGCAATCTTTTTCTTGCTCGACATTTTATACTTTCTCGTTTGGAAAACAGAGGGAAAGGATGGAGAGAAAGAAAGAAAGTTTTTCTTAAAGAGAAATCTTGGAAGAGAACAAGAAAGTGAAAAAAAATGTGAAGAAGTTACCTCCCTTCTTATAGGCATGAGAATTTACTATTCAAGCTCGGACTTTCGGATTTTAATTCCATCCAACACGCCTAACTTGCCAAACATGCCTAACCGCACGCTAGGACCCTACGATGTGTGGTCCTAACGGGCTGGGGGGCTAACTGTTGGGGTCAAAAACGGTCACGACGAAATTAACACCCAAAAATCCTCGGAAATCGTATTTCCGAGAAGATAGTAAAAGAAAAATACGATATTCGTAAAAAATAACCAATACGAAGTTTTTTACGAAGAAGTATCCTTGAAAGCTCAGAATGGACAACTCGAGCTCGATCATTGCAAAACTACTGCGCATGCACGCTATTCGATCGCTACATAGCAACCAAGTCCAAGCCAAAGCTCGGTCGCTATGTAGCGACCGAGCGTCTGTCCTGCTCGGTCGCTACACAGCGACCGAGCTCGAGCCAAGGCTCGGTCGCTACGTAGACTGGCCGACCCCGACCACGATCGGACATGTCCGCAGCTTCCATGGACTGGCTAGTTTCTATCGACGATTCGTGAAGGATTTCAGTACCATTGCCGCCCCAATGACCTCCGTGATCAAGAAGAACGTATCCTTTACTTGGGGTCCTGCCCAAGAGGAGAGTTTCAACAGGCTTAAATATAGTTTGACACATGCACCGGTCCTAACTCTTCCTGATTTTGATAAACCTTTTGAGATGTATGATGCTTCAGGGACAGGAATAGGAGCCGTACTGACCCAAGGAGGCCGGCCAGTTGCTTTCTTTAGTGAGAAATTGAGTGGAGCCGCTGTAGCATCCCCGATTCTGGATAGGATCGTCCGGACATGCCTTAGTGCGAGGAGACGCACTAGTCAGATCACATGACCTAAAGACAAGCGTGTCATGGTCCAGAACGTGGTTAAGGGAATCAGGTAGCGGGAACTTAACCAAAATAAGGCAGAGGCAAGCTCAAAGGATCTGGACAAGCGAGCTGGTAGCTGGACGAGATCCGGGTGAAGCTCGATGAAGTGAGTGATCAGAATGGATCATGGGAAAACTAAGTCTAGTTCTGGAAATAGACCAAGGGACTTAAAAGGATTGAAGAATATAAAGGAAGCAAGCTGGAGACAGTGTATAACAGTTGGGCAATGCAGTAAGCAAGCTCGACCAGCTAGGTGAAGTGTAGTGCAGCTCGGTGTAGCTCACTGAAGTGTAGGTCAGCTCCCTGAGCTGGATGGTCTAGCTCACTCAGCTGGATCAGCTGGGGATCAGCTCAACTCAGCTGGACTGAGTGTTCTGGTCTCGGGCAGTTGGGCCGGGTCTGGACAGTGGCCGGGCCATGTGGGTGACCCGTGTGTGCCGATGGGGTGGTGGGCTCTTGGGATTGAGCCAGGGGCATGGGCAGTCCGTGTGGGATTGTTTTGGACATGTCCAGGAGTGGTTTGGCAGTTACCAGAACGTCTGGTAACTGCCATTGGCGAAAGGGTGCAATTTGTACCATTGATTAAATCAATGGCCAGAATTGATACCGAAGGGATGCAATGGTTAAGATGTAACCACCCCTTCTTCTATAAAAGGCAGGCAAGTCCGTGCCTTCTCAGGCATGCCAGGGATTCCTCCTAAATCCTGAAACATAAAGAAAACCAGAGAAAAACAGAGATGTTGGGGTCAAAATCGGTCACGACGGAATCAATGTCTGAAAGTCCGTAAAAATCAGCATAAACGTTTTTACGAAAAGTAATCTTCGTAAAGATATCTTTACGAAGAGCCTTGCAGTAAAATATCGTCCATATCTCAATCGAACCACTAAATACCGATTGTCCGAAGGCAACGGACATGTATCCAAATCGGCCGCGGACAAACTCGAGTATGGAAATCAGACCGCGGACAAGCCAAGCTCGATCGATACGCGGCGACCAAGCATGCACACAGCTCGGTCGCTACGTAGCGACCGAGCGGGAGTCCCGCTCGGTCGCTACGTAGCGACCAAGCGTCCGTCTCGCTCAGTCGCTACGTAGCGACTGAGCCTGAGCCAAACTCGGTCGCTACGTAGCGACCGAGCGTCTGTCCCGCTCGGTCGCTACGTAGCGACCGAGCGATCGTCCCGCTCGGTCGCTACGTAGCGACCGAGCTCGAGCCAAAGCTCGGTCGCTACGTAGCGACCGAGCGATCGTCCCCTCGGTCGCTACGTAGCGACCGAGCTCAGCCAAGCTCGGTCGCTACGTAGCGACCGAGCGATCGTCCCGCTCGGTCGCTACGTAGCGACCGAGCTCGAGCCAAAGCTCGGTCGCTACGTAGCGACCGAGCGATCGTCCCGCTCGGTCGCTACGTAGCGACCGAGCTCGAGCCAAAGCTCGGTTGCTACGTAGCGACCGAGCACTCGTCTCGCTCGGTCGCTACGTAGCGACCGGGCTCGAGCCAAATTTCGGTCGCTGTGTAGCGATTGAACCTTTCCGAACATCGATACGACACCAGTCCTTGCATTCTCGTCAAACCTTCGAATGCTATCTCCCGAAGACCGTAGCAAGCTCAGTCCATGTTTCCCGCTATTCTAATTCATCGATCAAACTTCGCGGATTAGAAATCGTGGAAAACTCGTAGTAAACGTGTCGAGTCGGAAGACGGCCCAAAGGGACCTAAAACACGACTCGAGGCCCATCCTACGATTTTTCCTAACCAAAAGCCCGTGAACCACAGCATGGTTCACGCTTGGCCCACGAGGAAGGATAAATGTCAAGTTTCCGCGGATAAATACGGAAGTTTTGAAGATAATTGTGAAGATCGGGAAAAATGGAATATCTCCATTTTTATGCTATGACGGCTTAAGGGCAGAAGAGTAAAAGCGTAAACCGACCTTGGAGCTAGTATATAAGGAGTCCTAGGCGAGGAGCAAGGGGAGAGAACTTTTCAGAGCAAACTTAGCACTTAGAGAAATTTAGGCAATTTTCCGTTTTTGTTATTTCGAGCTGCGGCTCAATTAGGTTTAGCCGTCTTAGGGTTACTAGAACTAGGAATCTCGCGACAGCTCTCGAGCCCAGGCTTATACCTTGTTGTAAACGCTCATACGCAAATTCGGAATAAGATCTTCTTTTCTCTCTTTCTCGATTTATTATACTTTGTCGTTGTTATTCTCGTGTTCTGATTGCTTGACGTGTGGTAATTAGCAGATATCCGGGTCCTCTGGGAAATTAGGGTTTTCCTAGTTTCCTTATTTAAACGGAAATCGACAGTGCGAATTTCGGTTCCCACAGTTTGGCGCTAGAAGGAGGGGCACTTACGGATCAATCTAACCCGCAAAAGCCACAACACTCTCAATCAGACATGTCAACTAACGACGCAGATAACGTGCAAACCCCTCTTAACGGAGGCAGCGGCACCGATCTCCATTCTCCAGCAGCGGACGTATCCGCGGCCAACGCACAAGCCAACGCCGCGACGCTCGAGGAGTTTAAAAAGATGTTCGCCACCTATGAGAAAAGGTCGTAAGAACAGGATAAGCTCGTGAATACGTTGACCAAACAGGTTGAAACCTTAACGGCAAGGACTCGAGCAATCCATCCCCGCGGAACCACTAAAGTTCGCGGGAAAAGACTCGACTTCGCAACACCACTCGATAGGCCTAGAACCGCGCAGTAACGACCAAACTGTGGAAGTACGGATAAAACTGGGGGGTAGATCGGCCTTGGTCTGACCATTCGCTACGTATTGAGCGACCAAGCCAATCGGTCGGTCGCTACATATTGAGCGACGAAGGCACTCGGTCACTCACTATGTATTGAGCGACCTAGCCATTCCGTCGGTCGCTACGTATTGAGTGACGAAGACTCTCAGTCGGTCGCTACGTATTGAGCGACCAAGACACTCCATCGGTCGCTACGTATTGAGCGACCAAGACACTCTGTCGGTCACTACGTATTGAGTGACGAAGACTCTCAGTCGGTCGCTACGTATTGAGCGACCAAGACACTCGGTCGGTCGCTACGTATTGAGTGACCTAGCAACTCGATCGGTCGCTACGTATTGAGCGAGGAAGACACTCCGTCGGTCGCTATGTATTGAGTGATGACTCTCAGTCGGTCGCTACGTATTAAGCGACCAAGACACTCAGTCGGTCGCTACGTATTGAGCGACCAAGACACTCCGTCGGTCGCTACGTATTGAGCGACCAAGACACTCTGTCGGTCACTACGTATTGAGTGACGAAGACTCTCAGTCGGTCGCTACGTATTGAGCGACCAAGACACTCGGTCGGTCGCTACGTATTGAGCGACCTATCCACTCGATCGGTCGCTACGTATTGAGCGAGGAAGACACTCCGTCGGTCGCTATGTATTGAGTGATGACTCTCAGTCGGTCGCTACGTATTGAGCGACCAAGACACTCAGTCGGTCGCTATGTATTGAGCGACCAAGACACTCCGTCGGTCGCTACGTATTGAGTGACAAGACATTCGGTCGGTCGCTACGTATTGAGTGACCTAGCCACTCGATCGGTCGCTACGTATTGAACGACCAAGACACTCCGTCGGTCACTACGTATTGAGTGACGAAGACTCTCAGTCGGTCGCTACGTATTGAGCGACCAAGACATTCGGTCGGTCGCTACGTATTGAGCGACCTAGCCACTCGATCGGTCCCTACGTATTGAGCGACCAAGACACTCCTTCGGTCACTACGTATTGAGTGACGAAGACTCTCAGTGGGTCGCTACGTATTGAGCGACCAAGACACTCGGTCGGTCGCTACGTATTGAGCGACCTAGCCATTCGATCGGTCTCTACGTATTGAGCGACCTAGCCACTCGGTCGATCGCTACGTATTGAGCGACCAAGCCACTCTGTCAGTCGCTACGTATTGGGCAACCAAGCCACTCGGTCGGTCACTACGTATCGAGCGACCTAGCCACTCGGTCGGTCGCTACGTAGTGACCAACCTGCGAACGAGTCGATCGCTATTATTTTTTTCGGAAAAACTTTCGTAAAACTAAAATAAGCAACCTTCGACAACCTTCAAAATTCTAACAACAATCGTAGAAAAAGAATCTCTGATAAGGGAAGCGATGGAGCAAAATCCGAGAATCAGAATTCGCCCATCCGCCTCTCTCCACGATCTCCCAATCCTTCCTCTCACAACTCGATTTTTTCGACGATATGCTCATTCATTTTCGTAAATCCAATGATATTAAGATCGAAACATGGATCACAAAAATCGAGAAAATTGGTAGCTGCCTAAACGCGGCCAGGAAAGCATAGATATCCAGGAAGAATCAATATTCTTGCTATTCGAAATGAGCAGACAGACACGAAAAGAGTAAGGGCAAATGAGCAAGCAAAACAGAGAAGAGGCTAACCCAGATCTACGAGAGAACTAAGGTATTCTCGACTTGAAATCAGGCTTGGAATTTCGTAGAAAATTACTAAGAAATAGAAACGCCTAAGAGACTGCCGTAGAACTTTAGGGAACTTAAAACCTAGGTGGATAGTCTAGCGAAATAAGTCTTAGGCGATTTTTCCTGTCTCGGTATATTGTTCCATAATTGTTCATCCAGATCTTGCAGACCGATCTAAACTCTCCGAAAGTCGAGAAATGATCGCCACGCATATCATGCTCGCTTCCTAAAGAGAGAAAAAGTTAGAGACATGAACGTCGTCTTAAAACCGATTCGTTTCTGGCAATTTTCTCGGAACCGACATATCCCAAGTCGTCAACGTGGAAACAACCAAATCACAGTCCAAGCGTCGTCTATAAATCGCCCCGAATTATCGATCATTCCAAACATCAGAAGAGGAAACGTACACAACCCTTCAAAGTATCGGTTCAACCGTTTTCTTTCGTAAAAAAAAGGGGGAGTAGGTACGTATACTATACTCGTATACTCCCAAACTTCAAAAAACATCTGCAAATCGTCAAGAATAGGCAAACGACAATCTTAATATTCGTCTAAACGCTAGCAACATATCCAGACGATCATGAACATAATCTCAAAAACTATACATCATTTCTTGTCGCAATCATGCGTACAGAAAACTTGTACCAATATCAAACTGAAACTCGACGAGTAGCCAAAGTATTGAAGCCTTTTCCGGCTTCAGAAAGCCAGTTTCGTTTTAAAAATTTCTACGAGAAATCTTAATCACCAAAGCATTTCTTTCAGTTTCCGTTGTACCAAGTAAGTCACGGAAAAGCATCGAAAACATTTGCGACAAAGAAAACTCGAGAATATATGTAGCATCGTGCACGTTAAAAGGATCACTTTCCTCCCGATGGTTAGCTAGATCCACCTCTGGTTGACCAATTCGTTCAAGAAACGAATGTGTCATGAGAATCCTCTCGAAAAACCTATGAAAAACGTTCCGCGACTAGAGCGTATTGAAATAAACTTCGGTAATACTCCATGAGTAACTCCAAGCAACTTTCACCTAAGATCAAAATCACAGCGGGAACGTTTCTCGTAAAACCCGCAGAAAAAATGCTACTTTGGCATATGTATACATATCACTGATTTACGACCTTCGTAAAATCGGTGATATGATATGATAAATTATCGTATAGCCCACAGTCGGAAATCATATGGTAAATTCTTCGTAACGAAACTAAGTCCTAACAACCAAACGGTTAACGGAAAATCTAAACTTTTCGAAAATTGACCAAGTTCAATACGCTCCACAATTCACTTTAAGCCCGCAACGTTTTAACCATAATACGCGGCATGTAAGGAAAAATTTGTAACAAAGTTTCTAGAGCTATACGAAACATCCTAAAAAATGCACGAAATACATCTCGGAAGGCCAACACTTCACAAAGCACTACGAAGGAAAACGCTTGTTCCCATGGACAAATTTACACGACACCTCAGTCATAATTCCTCGATCGCAAATAAAACTATTAGCATCCAAACATGAACAACAATTTTGGCTGCGAACATTCGTAGTCAAACTAGAATGTTTTTCAAACGCATGGCTAAGACTAAACCCTTGCAACATCGCGAAATATCTTCAAGCCCGCGAACATTTCAAGCACGAAACGTGGCATACGAAAGAATAACAAATCTTCAGCATCGCGAGACGTCGCAGACGCCTGAAGATTAGTTCTTCGACGAAATTTCCTTCCTCGATAAAAATACCTTCATGGAAGACCAAACAGTCATACGCACTAACATTTTCTCAAAAAATATTCTTCGCGAAGACTCGAAACGGTATTTTTTACCATTAAGTTTGTTGCTGATCACAACAAACTCTCAACGTCCTAAACAGACATAGCCATCTCACGAAGATGACTCTCTTACATCCGACACAAGGATAATAGCGCTATAAAAGAAATCCGAAATTTTGGTCCAGCACTTCCGGTCTCCGGAGAGATGCTCGATTCGTATCAAACAAGTCGTATAAGCCGAGAACCTATCGCGGACTTTAAATCGATACGAATCAGGAAGAAATCGCAACAGGAAAAACGATAGCCGGCCAGTCACCGCACAATCCTTAAACCGAAAGTAAACCTAGGTCTTGCCCTAAACCCAGCGCACTGGTCTCTAACATCTCTAGGCATAGTATCAAACACTCTGATATGAGATCCCAAAATTTGTCTCTTTGCCAATGTTCGAACGTCTTCAGAAAATCCCGCAAGTTTACACACTGCGGAATACTCTCGAAACAGATTATGGATATGGCAATTCACACAGAGTTAGATTACGAGACGACAACTCGTAGTCTTCCATCTACACCCATACAAAATGCCATCGGCAGCAACACGCCTTATAACCGCTACATAAAAACTAGACCATAAAGGTCCTACTGGAAAACTAGTCGTAAGAACCTTAACTCCAAGACGAACTACGAAAGGCTTGATCCCTTCAACAAGGGTACGTAGGCAGCCGTCATAAGGCGCAGCCCCAATCTTATCGCGCTTTCTACTTTTAGGAGAGCGAGAAGATCACTTACCACAGACCTTTTCAACCATTAATTCCGCCTAACTCACCTAGCTTGCCAAGCCACTCGCTAGAACCTCACGCTAGAAGCTCATGGTTCTAACGAGCTGGGGGGCAAACTGTTGGGGTCAAAATCGGTCACGACGGAATCAATGTCTGAAAGTCCGTAAAAATCAGCATAAACGTTTTTACGAAAAGTAATCTTCGTAAAGATATCTTTACGAAGAGCCTTGCAGTAAAATATCGTCCAAATCTCAATCGAACCACTAAATACCGATTGTCCGAAGGCAACGGACATGTATCCAAATCGGCCGCGGACAAACTCGAGTATGGAAATCAGACCGCGGACAAGCCAAGCTCGATCGATACGCGGCGACCAAGCATGCACACAGCTCGGTCGCTACGTAGCGACCGAGCGTCCGTCCCGCTTGGTCGCTACGTAGCGACCGAGCTTGTAGTCGCTACGTAGCGACTGAGCCTGAGCCAAACTCGGTCGCTACGTAGCGACCGAGCGTCTGTCCCGCTCGGTCGCTACGTAGCGACCGAGCGATCGTCCCGCTCGGTCGCTACGTAGCGACCGAGCTCGAGCTAAAGCTCGGTCGCTACGTAGCGACCGAGCACTCGTCTCGCTCGGTCGCTACGTAGCGACCAGGCTCGAGCCAAAGTTCGGTCGCTGTGTAGCGATTGAACCTTTCCGAACATCGATACGGCACCAGTCCTTGCATTCTCGTCAAACCTTCGAATGCTATCTCCCGAAGACCGTAGCAAGCTCAGTCCATGTTTCCCGCTATTCTAATTCATCGATCAAACTTCGCGGATTAGAAACCGCGGAAAACTCGTAGTAAACGTGTCGAGTCGGAAGACGGCCCAAAGGGACCTAAAACACGACTCGAGGCCCATCCTACGATTTTTCCTAACCAAAAGCCCGTGAACCACCGCATGGTTCACGCTTGGCCCACGAGGAAGGATAAATGTCAAGTTTCCGCGGATAAATACGGAAGTTTTGAAGATAATTGTGAAGATCGGGAAAAATGGAATATCTCCATTTTTATGCTATGAAGGCTTAAGGGCAGAAGAGTAAAAGCGTAAACTGACCTTGGAGCTAGTATATAAGGAGTCCTAGACGAGGAGCAAGGGGAGAGAATTTTTCAGAGCAAACTTAGCACTTAGAGAAATTTAGGCAATTTTCCATTTTTGTTATTTCGAGCTGCGACTCAATTAGGTTTAGCCGTCTTAGGGTTACTAGAACTAGGAATCTCGCCGACAGCTCTCGAGCCCAGGCTTATACCTTGTTGTAAACGCTCATACGCAAATTCGGAATAAGATCTTCTTTTCTCTCTTTCTCGATTTATTATACTTTGTCGTTGTTATTCTCGTGTTCTGATTGCTTGACGTGTGGTAATTAGCAGATATACGGGTCCTCTGGGAAATTAGGGTTTTCCTAGTTTCCTTATTTAAACGGAAATCGACAGTGCGAATTTCGGTTCCCACAAGAGAGATGGTCGGATTGAATTATCCAATACCAAGAGGCATTCAAAGGCATCAAAGAGGCAGTTTTGGAGGGCAATCAAGAGGGAAGTTGAGAACGACCCTCTGGTGAGTTTTGATTATTGTTTGCTACGCCCTGTTCTTCCTCTATATCCATATATCACACGCAAATAGCCTGGAGAGAAGATAGGAGGCCGGATCCCACTTCCAATGGTTGAGACAGCCTCAACGGCAGATGTGTGTAGAAAGGCAGTTTCATGGGCACTGAAGGGGGAAGTGATGCACGACCCTGTGATGGTGTTTGATCATGCATGATCACGTCCTAGGCTTCTTCTACAGCCTGGGGACACACGCAAATGGTTAGGAGAGAGGGGGGAAAGCCGGACTCCACTTCTAGAGGCCAATACAGCCATAAAGATGGATGCAGTGTAGAAAGTGGTTTTATGGGAGTTCCATGGAAAGGGTGATTGGTGCGACCCATGAATGGACCTTCTCAATACTGGAAGTATATGATAAGGATTGATATAGGCGTGCACTGGAGGAGCATGGACGTCCATGATAAGGGAAGGCACATGATCTAATCAGATCATGTATAAGATAACCGGTTTATAATTACTATTCGGTTTATGTTTATGTCTCCTGTGGAACTGGTCCTGGCGAAGCACGGCACGCCCTTGGAAACTACATATAATGTGATGTGATCTAAGGATCTAGTAGTTGAGGAAGGGGCCGGATCATAGTTGGTACAACTCGTCCATATGGTGTGATGGACGGATGCAATGCATCGGCCATACTATATGGGGCGGGACATGGGAACTGGGTTTGTGTTGATCACGGCCTGATCCATCAGAGGGTGATCTATGTATGGGTATGATTGGACATGATCATAATTTAGGGGTGAAGAGTCGTGACCTTTCAGCAAGGTAGTTATCCATGACAGTTAACCGAGTAAACGGAAACTGTTGTGGGACATCGGTATTGGCCGCATGAGGAGAAGGCCGTGTGTCATCTGGTCTTGGGCAAGGATGGACGACCTGATACATAGGTGATGGATCAAGGTGTCTGATCTGATTGATCAAAGGATGCACCGGTTGTAAGGGTAAGATTGATCGGGTTCATTGGGACTTGGTTCCATGGCCGGTTAGGTAAGTGTGAAGACTCATCAGTTCTGAGTCATGTGGGGTGGTTGGTTGATTGACTTAGGATCTGATGGGCATTATTAGTCCATGAGAGGACTTGGCTCCAGGGGAGCATACGCTTAAGACTTGATAGCACTGAACCATGGCCCTGGCCGGTTCAGGGGTGATGTCCATGGCCTTGGCCGGACTGATCATGATCGGGATCCATATGATATGGGTCGATTCATTGGATTCCGATTATGGGAATCTCTTAGTTGGGATTTATCATGAGTTTTCATGAATTTTAATTAATTTTTGGAGCACTTTTGGAAGTGGCCAGAAATGTAGCTGAAGACTCCCCAAAAGTACTTGGTCTGTGGGGATGGTTGGCTGAATGACTAAGTACTGAAGGGAAGATTATATGCAGGTATAAGAGAGCTGTACGAGTAGACGGAGAGCTCGATGAAGCTACCTCACAGCTCTACTAGCTGGGTCGAGAGTGATGGAACCTCAAGTGAAGTGGTTCATCTCAGCTAGCTGGATGAGCTAGCTAAACAGCTAAGTCAGCTGGGACAATGAGCTAACAAGCTGCGTGGATGTGGCAAAGGTATGATCTAGCAATGTTGCATAGATCTAGATAGAATGGTTAGGGGAATGGAACGTCAGATTTGTATGCCTTGATTTGGGTTCGGGGACCTTGGAGCTAGCTGGTAGTTGAGTATTCTAACCATTAGCCGAGGTGATTCGACCAGACAAGTATTATATTGGCTGTAGACCAATGGTTAAGTAGAGAATATCCACTGCGTATGAGTTAAAATGATCTAAGCTAGGGAATGAATAAGGAAGTCTTAAGCTAAGGTCTAAGTTAGCCCTCGCCTATGGGCGAAATTTGAGAGGTTCGGTCAGTGTATGGACCGAGCGACGTGAGGCATCGACCGCGGCCTAGTCGGCCGGGATCGGGCCTTACAGCCGCCCTCAATTATCCCACCTATGATAAAGAGCTATATGCTCTAGTAAGATCACTTGAAACTTGGCAACATTATCTTCTATCTAAAGAGTTTATTATTCATACAGATCACGAGACTCTTTAGCATTTGAGGGGCCAGACAACACTCAAGAAGAGGCATGCTAGGTGGCTGGAATTCGTGGAGACTTTTCCCTATGTGATCAAGTACAAGAAGGGGAAGGACAACGTAGTGGCAGATGCTCTATCCCGGCGCCACACACTCATTACCACCATGGAGGCTAAGATCATGGGTTTTGAACAACTTCAAATGTTTTATGAAACTGACCCTGATTTTTCTGAGCTTTACAGTAACACAGCTAAGGGAGCCATGGGTCCATTCTATCAGCAGGACGGGTTCCTCTTCAAGGAGAAACGCCTATGCATTCCTCATGGGTCCATGCGAGACTTACTGACCCGAGAAGCTCATGGGGGCGGGTTGATGGGACATTTCGGTCGAGACAAAACCCTGAGCGTCCTGTCCGACCACTTCTATTGGCCCCGGATGAGGCGTTACGTCGAGAGCCTATGCGCCAAGTGCACTGTCTGCCTCAAAACCAAATCCAGGTCGCATCATTATGGTTTACACATGCTTTTAGTTATTCCTATTGCACCATGGGTCGTGTAGCATCCCCGATCCTAGATAGGATCGTTGGGAGGAGCCATGGTGCAAGGAGACGCACCATACAGGTCATTTGGTCTAAGGACAAGCGTATCATGGCTCAAATAATAAGGTTAAGGGTATCAGGGAGCTGAGACTTAACCAGGATGGAACGGAAGGAAGCTTCGGAGAGCTGGCCGAGTGATCTAGCAGCTGGACAGGGTCGGGAACAAGCCCAACCAGCTGGGGACAGTGTGAAACCAGCTCACTCAGTCCTTGGTAGCTCACTGGAGCTGATAGTTTAGCTCACTCAGCTGAGGCCAGCTAGTGACCAGCTCAACTCAGCTCGGTGGAGTGTTATGGTCCGGGCCGGCGTGGCCTGGTCATGGGCGGTTATGGGCTGGTGGGGTCTTGGCCTGAACCACCAAGGGTCCGTGGGGTCTTGGCCTTGGACAAGGGACGCTGGACAATGTTATGGGCCTGATTTTCGGACAGCCCAAAGGAAGGGAAGAGCAGTTGGGCAGTTAGTCCCGAAAAAGTGCAAAAGGGGCAGTTTTGTGCCTTTTCTCTCTAACTGCTTGGCCGGTTTCTCCAGGGCAGTTGGGGCTGGCTTTATCTATAAATAGAGAGTCCCTGGCACAGAAAATGGCACGAAATTCCTTAGGAAAAGCTCTGCCAAACTCATAAAAGAAAGAAAGAAAGAGAGAGAGACAGGCGGTTAGAGAAGAGAACCGTGTGTGGTGGTGTTGGCTTGCCGGCGTGTTCTGAGCGTGGGAAGGCCAGGCCGTGAAGATGGATACCAGACAGAAAGACAAGGCGAAGGAGAAGGAGAAGGACTTGCCTCCAAGGGAGAGAACGCCTAAGGTTAGTGGTGTAGACTGCAAGGAACGGCCCCGGGCCTGCGGATGATCCGTGCGGCCTTGCGGCCGGTTCTCTTGGCAGATGCATCCATTCTCTTTACTTCTTCTGGATCGCCTGTTCTATAGTATTTTGTGATGTTATTGTATTGATTCAGACAGGGAACACTGGACCAAGGCCATGGCCGGTCCAGGGGTAAAGTCCTAGGCATTGGCCGGACTGATCTATGGTCGGATCTCACATTCCGGGTCGGTTTTGTTGAGATCTGACTATGGGAATCTCTTAGTTGGGAATTATCATGAATTGTCATGGATTTTACTTAGTTTTTGTGAATTTATTTGTGTATGTCCAAACTGGACAGATCCTAGTTCTTAAGGGCCGAACCATGCCATTCTAGTCTTGTTGCTTAGGTTATCGGCCACATGTGTTTATGACGTGATTTATGTGGTTTCAGGACCAGACTTGGACTGTGGTAAAGGAAAGGTACCGTGAAGACTCAGGCCATGGGAAGATGTGTGGTGAATGGGTCATTGTTGATAAGTGTGTAGTATTGATAGCCTATTGTGCAACTTGTGAGCTTATGATAGACTTAGTGTGTAAACTAGTAGTATGAACTTATAAATGATGTATGGATCTTATTATGTTATATATAATCTATTTTCCCTTTATGTTCACTTGTCTTGATTGTTAAACTTGAACCTCACCTAAGGGAAATTGAACTTAACATCTAAAAGACCTTAAAAGACCAGATTCATTTGTATAAGAACGGATGTTAAGGCCGCGGTTCATGGTTGGGCTTAAGAGCCGGGAACGGGCCTTACAAGTTGGTATCAGAGCATGCTTGATTCTAGGATTTGGTTGGGTTATGTGTTCACCACACTTCTGGCTTTGGGTCTCATGGTAAGGTTGGGTAGAAAGGGTTGTTTGCTTAATGTTGTTTGTTCTCGGAGGTTTGTATAAGTTGATGGGACTAACTGGTTTGTGTTTTCAACTCCTAAGGGAACAAATAGGGCTAAAGGCCGGAAGGGAAAGGAGGCGGCTGGTGCTTCTGGACCGGTTGTGGGAGAGGGAGTCAATCCTGCCCAAGTGTTGCCTATCCAAGTGGGGTTGGTTAACAATGAGACCGGGGAGCCCATGGCGCCAATCTTGCCTACGAAGGTTCAGGTTGCTAACCTGGGCGAACAACAGGAGATGGGATGTGAGGAGGAAGGTGAATCCTCCCATGCAGGAGACCAGACCAGTCGGGGAACTGGTGCCTTGGAGACGGCCGAGCCGTCCATGCGCGAGGTGTTTGACGTGGTTAAGGCCATGGGCACTCAGATGTTGGCTTTCACTCATACATTCACCCCATTGGTGAATTCTTCCGCGGGCCAGGTCACACCAGCTCAGACCACAGCTCAGGCTACTCGGAGGGCAGCTCAGACAGCTGGGACCGCAGCTGATGTAGCTCGAGCAGCCGCACATGTAGCTAGGACTGTTGAGGATCGAGCTACAGTTGAGGCTGATGTGATGGAGATCGATCCGCCTGTTCGTCCAGTTAGGAGAGTGGATTACTTGAGCTTGCTAGCTCACATCTCCAAGCTGGGTACGAAGCAGTTTGCTGGTAGTTCCGATCCCATTGAGGCAGACGAGTGGAGCAGCAGATTGGCTCGAAACTTCAGTTCAACTCGTTGTCCGGATGAGTACAAGAAAGACATTGCAGTTCACTTCCTGGAAGGTGACGCACACAACTGGTGGTTGGCTTTGGACCAATGCACCAATGGGACTATTGAGCGTTTTTCAGACTTTGAGGTTGAGTTCAACCACAAGTACTTTCCAGCTGAAGCTTGGGACCGCCTGGATTCCCAGTTCCTGGACTTGTCCCAGGGACGCATGACAGTACTGAGTACGAGGAGAAGTTCAACCGGCTCAGACGTTACGTAGGTAAAGAGCTGGAAGAGGAGACAGTGCAGATACGTAGGTTTGTTCGAGGCCTAAGGGTCGAACTTCAAACCTACTGCTTGGTTGGTCATTTCCAGACAGTGTCTGAGCTCGTGGAGAGGATGGCTATGGTAGAGACCAACCTGGCCGAGGAGGCTAAGCAAAGGTCTAGGAGCCATGCGTCCTCTGGTGGTTCCGGGAGTGACCGGAAGAGGAAGAGGGACACAGCCGAGGAGGGTAAAACCTCAAGTGGTAGGCCAGAGTATTCTAAGTGCGGGAGGCGTCATGGAGGCGAATGCTGGAAGGCTATGGGAGCTTGTACTCGGTGTAGCAAGATGGATCATTCAGCTCGGGACTGTCCAGGGCCGCAGGCAGGGCTCAAGTGGGGGTGATACCAGGGGATGTCACCTTTGTCCAAAGCTCCAAGCAGAACAAGAGAAGGGTCGCGGTGAGGCAAGCAAACCAAGCAAGAGCCGGGGCCAGACCTCTAACCCAAGGGTTTACGAGCTGTCCAAGGATGAGGACGAGACTAAACCATTCAAGTCGATCACTGGTAATGATTCTAGGCTTATTCTCTTTCCATTTGGTAGAATTGCATGGTACGGAACCTAGAATGGATTAGATACTTAGATTGAGTCTTTGTAGGGACCCTAAGTATTGGTGGTGTGGAAACACACATTCTGTTTGACACTGGAGCTACACATAGCTTTGTGAGTCCAGGGTTGATCGGAAAGGGTTTGTTCCAAATTGGAACGAGGGATGATCCGTGCATAGTATATGCAGCCGGTGGCCAAGCGATGCATTCCTTGGGACTGGTTAGGGACGTCCCAGTGATGATCCAGGACAGGGTAATGCATGTGGATCTGGTGGTAGTCCCCTTAAAAATCACGAGGTGATATTGGGTATGGACTGGCTTGGAAAGAATCGGGCCACCTTGGATTGTCACCGGGGGAGGGTGCAGTTCGAGAGTGGGTGTGGACCCCCAATCAGGTTCCAAGGTATTAAGCCGGCCTCAAGTTGCTTAGTGGTATCAGCAGTCCAAGCAGAACGAATGCTTGAGAAAGGTTGTGAGGCTTATTTGGCTACAATCACCACTAAGGAGGTCGTGGGGGTGGTGACCCAGAAGGGATACCGCTGGTCAGTGAGTTCGAGGATGTGTTTGGGACGCTACAGGGCATTCCCCCTGATAGGGCAGATCCGTTCATAATAGAACTGGAACTAGGGATGGCCCCATTGTCTAAAAGTCCCTATCAAATGGCTCCTGCCGAAATGGCCGAGCTAAAGAAACAACTGGAGGAGTTGTTGGACAAAGGGTTCATACGCCCAAGTGTCTCGCCTTGGGGAGGACCAGTCCTGTTTGTGAAGAAAAAGGATGGTAGTTTCAGGCTGTGCATTGATTACCGAGGGTTGAATAGGGTGACTGTGAAGAACAAGTACCCATTGCCCAGGATTGATGAGTTGTTGGATCAGCTCAAGGGAGCCAAGTGGTTTTCCAAGATTGATTTGGCCTCAGGGTATCACCAAATCCCAATAGAGCCCAATGATATCAGGAAGACGGCATTCCAGACCCGGTATGGTCACTACGAGTTTGTGGTTATGCCATTTGGTTTAACCAATGCTCCAGCTGCGTTCATGAAGATGATGAATGGTATCTTCCGAGACTTTCTGAATGAATTTGTAATCATTTTCATAGATGACATACTTGTATATTCCAGAAGCAAGGAAGACCATGAGAGGCATCTGAGGGCGGTGTTGGAACGGCTAAGAGAGCAGAAACTCTTTGCTAAGTTAAGCAAGTGCAGCTTCTGGCAGAAGAGCATTGGCTTCCTTGGACACATTGTGTTTGATCAAGGAGTGTCTGTGGATCCGGAAAAGATACAGGCTATCCAAGCCTGGCCACAACCTAAGAGCGCTACGGAAGTCAGAAGCTTTCTAGGGTTGGCCGGCTACTATCGGAAGTTCGTCAAGGGGTTTGGCCTAACCCATGACTCAACTCACGGGCAAGGATGTTAGGTTTGCCTGGACAGGAGATTGTGAGAAGTGCTTCATGGCTCTGAAGGACATGCTTACAAGGGCACCAGTCCTAGTACAGCCTGACGCGGATCAGCCATATGTAGTGTATACGGACGCGTCCATCACTGGGTTGGGATGTGTTCTGACTCAACATGGGAAGGTGATTGCTTATGCTTCAAGACAATTGAGAAAGCATGAAGGGAATTACCCAACCCATGACTTAGAGATGGCGGCCGTAGTTTTTGCACTGAAGATTTGGAGATCCTACCTATATGGTGCTAAGGTTCAGATCCTTACTTACCACAAGAGCCTCAAATACATATTCTCGCAACCAGAATTGAATTTGAGGCAGAGGCGTTGGATGAAGTTCGTGGCCGACTATGATTTAGATATTGATTACCATCCTGGTAAGGCAAATTTGGTGGCAGACGCCTTGAGCCGTAGGAGGGCCGAGGTATCAGCTGAGAAGGAAGCAGATGAGTTGGAAGAGATGGTCCGGTCATTGCACCTGAACACAATGGCCAGCGAGGACGAGCCGTTGGGTTTGGAAGCGGTGAACCAGGCTGATCTTCTCACCAGGATCAGGGAGGCACAAGGCTTGGACGAGAACCTACAAAAGGTTGCTCGAAATGAACTGACGGAGTATCAGATCACGGCAGATGGAACCATTCTGGTACGAGGACGGGTCAGTGTGCCTAATGATAAGAACCTGAAGGAAGAGATTATGAGGGAAGCTCATAAATCCAAGTTCTCGATACATCCAGGTGCAACTAAGATGTATCAAGACCTTAAGAGGTACTATCATTGGATACGGATGAAGGTAGACATAGCTGAGTGGGTGGCCAAGTGTGCAACTTGCCAGTTAGTCAACGCGGAGAATCAGGTTCCAAGTGGGCTGTTACAAAGTTTACCCATTCCGGAATGGAAGTGGGATCACATCACTATGGACTTTGTAACCGGTTTTCCCACCACTAGAAAAGGAATGATGCGGTTTGGGTGATAGTGGATAGACTCACCAATCCGCACACTTCCTGCCTTTGAAGAAATCAGATGGGGTTGATCAGATTGTGGTCAAGTACATGGACGAGATCGTGATGCTACATGGGATTCCGTCTAGCATTGTGTCGGATAGGGATCCGAGGTTTACTTCACGATTCTGGAAGGCTTTCCAAAAGGCCTTGGGGACGAGAGTGAACATGAGTACAGCTTATCATCCCCAAACAGATGGGCAATCAGAACGCACGATCAGGACACTGGAGGATATGCTAAGGGCATGTGTCTTGGATTGGGGCGACTCATGAGAAAGGCATCTGCCATTGGACACACACGGATACACACAGACAGCCACAGACGTCCTGTGTATGCTGACGGACACCCACAGACGTCATGTGTGTGCTGACGGACACCAACGGACGTCCTGTGTGAACTTAACATACAGCCTACGTGGGCCAAAATCACCTGAACAGTCCACGGGAAGGGCCAGTATGCTGAGTCCAAGGACCAACGTGCTGATATGTGTACTGATGGACAGCCACGGTAGTCCTGTGTGTGCTGACGGACACACACGGACACACACGGACAGCCACAGACGTCCTGTGTGTGCTGGCGGACACCCACGACCGTCCTGTGTGTACTGAACAAACAGCCCTCATGGGCCAAAATCACCCGAACGGTCCACGAGAAGGATCAGCGTGCTGAGTCGAAGGACCAACGTGCTGATATGTGTACTGATGGACAGCCACAGACGTCCTGTGTGTGCTGACGGACACACACAGACACACACGGACAGCCACATACGTCCTGTGTGTGCTGACGGACACACACAGACGTCCTGTGTGTGCTAACGGACACCCACAGACGTCCTGTGTGTACTGAACACACAGCCTACGTGGGCCAAAATCATCCGAACAGTCCACAGGAAGGGACAGCATGCTGAGTCCAAGGACCAGCGTGCTGATATGTATATTGATGGACAGCCACAGATGTCCTGTGTGTGCTGACAGACACACACAGACACACACGGACACAGACGGATAGCCACGGACGTCCTGTGTGTGCTGGCACACACCCATGGATGTCCTGTGTGTACTGAATCGACAGCCTACGTGGGCCAAAATCACCCGAACAGTCCACGGGAAGGGCCAGCATGCTGATATGTTTATTGTTGGGCAGCCACAGATGTCCTGTGTGTGCTGACGGACACACACAGTCACACACACAGACACACACGGACAGCCACGGACGTCCTGTGTGTGCAGGCTGACACCCACGGACGTCCTGTGTGTACAGAACAGTCAGACCACGTTGGCCAAAATCACCCGAACAGTCCACGGGAAGGGTCAGCATGCTGAGTCCAAGGACCAACGTGCTCATATGTGTACTGATGGACAGCCACGGACGTCATGTGTGTGCTGACGGAAACACACGGACATACACAGACAGTCACGGACGTCCTGTGTGTGCTGACGGACACCCACAGACGTCATGTGTGTGCTGACAGACACCCACGGACGTCCTGTGTGTACATAACAGACAGCCCACACGGGCCAAAATCACTCGAACAGTCCAAGGGAAGGGCCATCGTGCTGAGTCCAAGGACCAGCGTGCTGATATGTGTACTGATGGACAGCCACGGACGTCCTATGTGTGCTGACGGACACACACGGACACACACGGTCACACACGGACAGCCACGGATGTCCTGTGTGTGCTGGCGGAGACCCACGGACGTCCTGTGAGTACTGAACAGACAGCCCACGTGGGCCAAAATCTCCCGAACAGTCCACGGGAAGGGTCAGCGTGCTGAGTCCAAGGACCAACGAGCTAAAATGTGTACTGATGGAAAGCCACGGACGTCGTGTGTGTGTTCTGACGGACACACACGGACAGCCACAGATGTCCTGTGTGTGCTGACGGACACCCACAGACGTCCTGTGTGTGCTGACGGACACCCACGGATGTCCTCTGTGTACTGAACAGACAGCCCACTTGGGCCAAAATCACCCGAACAAGTCCACGAGAAGGGCCAGCGTTCTGAGTCCAAGGATCAGCGTGCTGATATGTGTACTGATGTACAGCCACAGACGTCATGTGTGTGCTGACGGGCACACACAGACAGCCACAGACGTCCTGTGTGTGCTGGCGGATACCCATGGACGTCCTGTGTGTACTGAACAGAGAGCCCACGTGGGCCAAAATCACCCGAACAGTCCACGGGAAGGGTCAGTGTGCTGAGTCCAAGGACCAGCGTGCTGATATGTGTACTGATGGTCAGCCACAGACGTCCTGTGTGTGCTGACGGACACACACGGACACACACGGACAGCCACAGATGTCCTGTGTGTGCTGGCCGATACCCATGGACGTCCTGTGTGTACTGAACAGACAGCCCACGTGGGCCAAAATCACCTGAACAGTCCACGGGAAGGGTCAGCGTGCTGAGTCCAAGGACCGATGTGCTGATATGTGTACAGATGGACAGCCACGGACGTCTTGTGTGTGCTGACGGATACCCACAGACGTCCTATGTGTGCTGACGGACAACCACAAACACACACGGACACAGACGGAAAGCCACAGACGTCCTGTGTGTGCTGACGGACACACACGGAAAGCCACAGACGTCCTGTGTGTGCTGATCAGCTCAGATGGGAATCAATTCAACGTGGCCAGAGAGAAAGAGAGAGAGAAGGAAAGCGTTCGATCTAAAGTTTGATCGATTCTGAAGACCGAGAAGGCCAGATCCGTCCAATTGACGATTCTCTACGATTGTGATGCGGAAGCTCTGTCCATATCTATCCGTCCAGGCCAGTCATATTCTGTGTTGTCAAGTGGAGGTGCCATCCGGAGTTAGTTCAGATCCATGGGTTCAGATCAGTCAAAGTTCTGCTCGATCAGTCTGTCAAGGCCTGTCAGCTTCTTCATGGTGATGCAGAGGTTGTGTCCAAGACAGGATCAGTCTAGTCCACTCCAGTCAAGTCGTCCATTGGGTTTTGGCCAAGTCTTCTCTGATCAACCAGCTGCTTATCGGCAAAGAACACTGTGAGTTGTGATCAATTGATTGCTGACTTGTTTTCATGCAGGTTCCCGTTACTTGTAAGTTGGATCATGGCAGGAGGCAGGGTCTAACTGAGTAACGGT
Organism: Brassica rapa; assembly: GCF_000309985.2. Lineage (NCBI taxonomy): Eukaryota > Viridiplantae > Streptophyta > Magnoliopsida > Brassicales > Brassicaceae > Brassica > Brassica rapa. Next base: position 41,156 of record NW_022610990.1, read on the forward strand.
TTGATTAGTTAATAGTTGAGTATTAGTTGATTGGGTTGATAGCATGCTTAGTTATTGCTTGGGAACCATAGTAGCATGCTAATGGTTAGGTTGATTGGTTAGTTAGTGAATGTTGAATGCTTAGATGATATCGCTAAGTTGTGGATAGTTAGGTATTCTGGAATTAGTGTTTATGCAAGATTCTAGAATATGATTGATTGTGTTAATTACGATTAATACTAGGAACCTTGTGTTATTTTTACCGGGTTTAATATTAATCGTATATTGGCCGATAGCATTAGTGTAACCCACAATGCTAGGCATAGTTGGGTGAGTTAGTGTTCCTTCAGACCTCGTACCAGGCGGGTTCAAGGAAACCCCTTATTCGCTGGATCGGGATGACTCAGAGAGACGGGGTCATGGCCTATGGCTGAGTGATTACACAACGGTGTAATGTGGCAGTGACCCGAAGGACTGTGGGCTGTCGCGCGGTGACCCGAAGGACAGTGGGCCGCGGTCGGTTGAAAGTTCCTTCTTCTGGCCTTTGTGGTAGGAAGATAGGATATTGCCGATAGTGAAGGAGGAACATAACGTCACCAAGGCCCGAGTTTGATATATATATTATATCGTGTTTTGGGTTGTTAAACCCTGGTTTAAATCGAGTTTGAGTTTGGTGATGAGCTAGTAATTAGCATAATGCTAGTTATCTTTCCATCGTTTACTGCTGCGTATTTAAGATATTGCTTATTGTTATTGAATAATGTTATTAGGTGAACCTCTCGCTTTAGATTGTTTGGGGTGGGATAGCGAGGGGTTGTATTTGTTAGATGGGGATCATAACTCACTGAGTAACATTAGGTTACTCATCCAACTCCGTTGTCCTTTTTGCAGGTCGCTTTAGGTAAGGATGATCGGATAGCTTGGTGCTGGACGTTAGGCCCACCGGTGTAGATTTTCATGCCTTTTGTAAATGGTATTGAGTTATGTGTTTTGTTGGCTCGACTTGGTATTAGGCCGGGCCCAGTCTCGAATTATTCAATGTATGGATATTTCTCGAATCAATAAAGTAAATGTTTTATATGCGCTTCATGAGTACTCTGATTTTTGACTAGTCCGGTCTAGCACAACGTTAGGTCGTAGTACCGGTTGAAAAGCCTTAGGCCTTGATCTAAAGGAAAACTCTTGGCCGGGTTGCAAAGCCTTGTGCCTTGATGCAGCGGGACGAGTTAGTGGATGAACTGGTCGAGGTCGTGAAGTAAAGTTTGTGACTCTGACCGGATTGTCCCTAGCCTGTCACGTAGCGCTTCTGAACCATGGTGTTGGGTTGAACGGTCAGTCATGTTCTTGTTTGATTGTTGGCTGGCCA